>NW_006400018.1:1973154-1974566 GCF_000299155.1 Elephantulus edwardii
AACAACAACAACAACCATTGAGTAGGAGCCAATCCATACCTGACTCTTCATTGGGTTTTCAGAGGCAGGTAATTGCACAGGAAAATATTGCTCATCCTTCTCTCATGGAGCAGCGGCCTTGAATTGCATGTCTTTGGGATTGAACCACAGCTTCTTGCCACTAGGCCACCAGACACTCCTATGCATACATACATATACATATACATACACACACATATATACACACACATATATATACATACATACACATATATATACATATATATACACACACACATATATATATTTGTTGTTGTTAAGTGCAATTGAGTCACTTGCGACTCATAGCAACCCTATGTACAAGAGCCCCTAAACCCTTCCCTATCCTGTGCCAACCTCACTGTCTTCAACACACCTACTCCCACTACCCCAATCACTGACTCGATCCATCTCGTCAAGGGTCATCCTCCCTTGCGCTCTCCCTCCACCCTCCCAAACATGATGTCCCTCTCCAGGCATTGGTCCCTCCTTGCAACATGCCTAAAGTATGTCAGACGAAGTTTCAGAATCCTTGCCTCCAAGGAACAGCCTGGTTTCACCCTCTCTAGGACAAACCTGTTTGATCTCCTAGCAGTCAATGATATTCAACACTCTCCTCCAGCACCACAGCTCAAAAGCATCAATTCTCTTTCTATCATCTCTAGTCACTGTCCAGCTCTCGGATTCATCACAAGCAATTGCGAAGACTATAACCTGTATCAGGAGCACCTTAGTCTCCAGTCTGACATTGTTACTCTTCAGTACTCTGGAGCGGTTCCTGACAGCTGACTTTCCCAATGCAATTAGTCTCTTGATCCCCTGGCTGTTGGTACTAAGAGTGTTGATTGTGGAACCAAGCAAACTAGAATTGTTAACAATCTTAATCTCTTCACCATCCATAATGATGCTGTAAATTGGTCCCGTGGTGAGAATCTTTGTTTTCTTTATGTTGAGCTTCAATCCATATTGAAGGTGGAAGTCCTTGACCTTCTGCAGCAAGTGCTTCAGGTCCTCCTCAGTTTCAACAAGCAGGGTTATATCATCTGCATAACGTGGGTTGTTGATGAATCTCCAATCCTGATGCTGCATTCTTCCTTGTACAGCCCAGCATCCTGGATGATCTGTTCTGCATACAGATTGAAAAGGTATTTAGACAGACTATATCCCTGGCGGACACTCTTTCTTACTTGAACCATGCAGTGTCTCCTTGCTCTGTTCTGATGACTGCCTCTTGGTTCAAGTATAAGTTTCACATAAGCACAATCAAATGTTCTGGGATATGTCAATATGTATGCATATATGTAAATATTGACATAGATGTCAATATGTATATAAATATGTCAAAATTTTTTCATTGATCCAAGAAATATTAAAACAAGATGGAAGGAATATAC
>NW_006400018.1:1975069-1984541 GCF_000299155.1 Elephantulus edwardii
AATGTTAGATGGATCTTAGCTGAAAGCAGAGAATACCAGAGGAATGTCTATCTGTGCTTCATTGACTATGCAAAGGCGTTTGACTGTGTGGATCACAACAAACTGTGACTGACTCTGAGAAGAATGGGAATCCCAGAGCATTTGATTATGTTTACGTGAAACCTATACTTGGACCAGGAGGTAGTGGTCAGTCAGAGCAAGGAGACACTGTATGGTTGAAAATCGGGAAGGGTGTCCACCAGGGATGTATCCTGTCTCCATACCTTTTCATTATCTATCTACTCTTGTCCCCATTCTCTCTCCAATCCTCCATGTCTGTCCTATTTCACAACATCAATATTCAGTATTTATCCTTTTGTGACTGAGCTGTTTCACTCAGCATTTGGTCTCCAGGCTCCTCCATGTTGTGTAATGTTTTATGAGTCTACTGTTTTTCAATGCTGTGTAATAGTCCACTGTGTGAATGTATCATAGTTTTTCCATCCATTCGTTTGCTGTTGGGCACTTGGATTGCTTCCATCTCTTTGCTATGGTGAATGACACAGCAATAAACATGGGTGTGCGTTGAAGCTGCACTCTTAAACATTTCATTTCTTTGACCATGAGGGATGCTGTGGGTTCACTTTCCAAGGAGATGCACACACGTGCACACTCCTAATTTCAGACCTCTGGAATCTTGTGCTGGGGGTCTGGCCAGATGAAGAAGTTTTATCTGAGTATGGATAAACAATTCCTAATGGTAGTGATTGTGAAAAAGGCATGGGACCAGATAGCATTTTATTCTGTTGTACGTAGAGTCCTTGTGTGTTAGAACCAACTCAACAGCACACAATAACAGCACAAGTGGTGAGTTTTGCTCCATGGGAGAAATGTAAGCAAAGCCAGATGCCTCTGTCAGCTGGTAGAGATAGAAATTTCATATGAATTAGCTGAATGAAAGAGTGAATGAGTGGGAGACCTCTGTCACCTTCTTTCCAGGACAGCAGGAACCAGCCCATCTACGGTCAAGAACACAGGTGCTGTTGGGTTGAATCGGCCTTCAGAAATGTTCTGACATCTGCTTTGGGTGCAGTGCAAGGGAAGGGCTCAGGAAAGGCCAAGAAGTGGAGGAGTGGGCAGAGGAGGAGTTGACTGATTTTGGAACCTGGAGAAGTGAGACGGCAGAGGATGGAGGGTATGGAAAATTCCCAGGACCTGGAGCATAACCAGAGTGTTGCCTGCAATCCTGAATCTGGGGAAAAGTGGCCCCATCCAGCCTCCCCTGCCCCTCATAACCCCTGTTCTCCCCTATGATGAAACATGGCAGCTCACCCGGAGTGGTGGCCTTGGGTGGACCCTTCTGGGGACAGAAGTCAATGTCCTAACCATAGCAGGTCCCGCCCACCTCCTTTTTCCCTGTACCTTTATCACCGCCACTTTTCTCCCTGGTGAGCATGACTTTGGGTTGACCTCCTCTGCCTTTTCTGATTCCATCTGATGGGACAGATGCCCTGTTCTTTCTCAGCAGTGACCTGGGAACTGGGGACTGACCTGTGTGATTCTGCCACGTTACTGCAGACGGAGGCTGAGGACTGACTGGAGGGTATAAAAGGTTTGTCCCAGGCCTCCTCCTGCTCCAGGCGGCCAAAGTAATTCTTGCAGCAGCTGGTACGCCTGCCGCCCAAAGAACCTGCAGCACCGACTTCAGATCTTCATACTTCGGGCCAGTCTCGGGACAGGACAGAACCGCCTAGGTCTAGACATCACCAACTTCTGCTCTACTTCCTACCTCACGCTACACACCTTGTCTCAGGTACCTGGAACCCCCATAAGCTTTGTCATGGATTGAATTGTGCCTCTCCCACAAATATGTGTCAGCTTGGCTGGGCCATGATTCTCAGTGGTCTGCAGTTTATGTAAAGGTGGAGATTGAGGTCAGATCTTTTGTTGTTAGGTTCCGTGTTAACCATAACTCACGGTGACCTCACGGACAACACATTAAACCGTGTCCTGTCCGGCACCATCTTCACCGTCTCCACGGTGCTCAGCCCTCTCCAGCAGTCACTGTGCCAATCCATCTCCTCAGGGTCTTCCTCTCTATCTCTGACTCTCCACTTTCTCAGCATTGCATCTTTCTCTGGAAACTTGACTCCCAACAACATGCCCAAAATAAGTGAGACGAAGCTTCACCATCCTGGCCTCAAAGAACACTCTGGTTGCACTTCCTCCAGGTCAGATTTTGTTTGTTTTCTTAGCAGTCCTCATGACATTCGGTACTCTCCTCCAGCACCACAGTTCAAAGGCATCGACTTGTCCCCTGTCATCCTTACTCATTGTCCAACTTTCACATGCAAACAAAGCAACTGAGAACAACTTGAGTGAATTGCACCCTTAGTCTTCACTTTTTTTTTCAGCACAATCACATTTCTTTACTAACCAAAGGGATGGTCCTACTTAAAACAACGCTTTGAAATGTTCATTGTTATGTGCTATCAAGTTGCTTGAGAATCATAGCGAGCCTATGTACAACAGCCCTGAAACCTGTTCTTTCCTGTGCCAATCTTATTGTCTCTGACACACTTACCCCTCATAACCCCAGTCACTGAATCAATCCATTTCATCAATGGTCTCTTTATCTTTCTCCAACCTTCCACCCTTCCAAGCATGATGTTCCAAGGACTGGTCCCTCCTTGCAACATGCCCAAAGTATGTCAGAAGAAGCCTCAAAATCCTTGCCTCCAAGGAGCTGCCTGGTCTTATCCTCTCTAGGATGGACCTGTTTGTTCTCCTGGCAGTCCAGGGTATATTCGATACTCTTCTCCATACGGTGTCTTAAACAAGTAAGCAGACAGCAGAGTGGCATACTATTAGCAAGAAAGAAGAGCAGGGACCCGTGTGTGTCTTTTAGAGCTGAGATTCCTGTGCTGTGACCTCCTAGAATCAGGAGACAGAGATAGAAAGCTTCACAGATATTTCATGTTGTACAACTCAAAGGTCAGTGACCACCCTGCATGGACAGTTGGCACCATTTTTCCAACAGCCTGTTCTCACTTTGTGTCTCGGTCACGTTCTCATAAAGCGTGTTCTGTATATAACAAACCACAGAATGATGTGAAAGTAACTTCGCGGTGTGCAATCTTGCTTTACTCTGATAGTCAGAGTGGCTCTGTGGTTGTTCAGGTTTCCTGCAGACTTCCAAGTCGGCCCTCACATGGTTTAGTGAGCACTTCATTTCCCTAAGACCACTTGGTGGCCAGACGATTCTTTCCACTTTCTTATTTTCTGATGCAATAAAATACTCCAAGATAAAATAAAAATTTCTTCAAAAAGAAAAATATCCCAATACTCCAGGCGTATCTTTTATTTTCTCTCATGCAATCTTAGAAGCCACATCTCTTCAAGGAGTCTGGACCCATTTGAAGGGGAAGGGAGCACAGAATCCCAGCTCCGGGCTCCGAGTGTGTTCATTCATACCGATACCCCTGTTCCCAGCTCAACACCACAGGCATCTTCCTTGTTTTTCCTCATTTGTATTTGTATCTTCCTTCTCCCTTGGTGAGAAATAGGGCTCCAAAAGATGATAAAGATTTGCTCTTTTGTTCAATTAGACAAAAATCACCTAATAGTTACAGAAAACCTATACCCACATCACTGTGTCAGAATGAATTAGGAGGAGTAAAGATGCCTTTGAGCTGTGGTGTTGGAGAAGAGTGTTGAAGGTACCATGGACTGCCAAGAAAACAAACAGATTCATCCTAGAGAGGGTTAAACCGGGTGGCTCCTTGGAGGCAAGGATTCTGAGGCTCCGTCTAACATACTTTGGACATGTTGCAAGGAGGGACCAGTCCTTGGAGAAGGACATCATGTTTGGGAGGGTGGAGGGACAGCGCAGAAGGGGAAGGCCTCCTATGAGGTGAATTGATTGAGTGACTGGGGTAATCGTGATGGGCGTGTCAGAGACAGTGCGATTGGCACGGGATAAAGCAGAGTTTAGGGCTGTTGTACATAGGGTCGCTATGAGTTGCAAGTGACTCGACGGCACACAACAACAAAGGTAGTTTGTATTCCATGCTTTCATATTGCTGATAAACACTCTAAGAAAACAGGACCATTGTACCACCATCCCTGAAGGCTTAAGACCAAGGCTTGAAGGCATGTGAGCGTGTGTGCACAATAATATCCTTTTGGCCACCAGATGGCAGCGTTTCACTGCTTGGGAGTGGATCTCCAGCACCTGGGAGCTCTGGTGGTTTAGTGTGTAGGGAGTGGGGCTGATGCCTCAGAGGCACCCTCTCTCCATCCGTCGCTCTGCTGGACAAAGATGGGCCTTCTCCTTCCGAGTGATTTACAGCCTCTGGAAACCTGCTGGAGTCAGCTGAGTCTGTTCGGACTTGATTGCAATGAGTGAGTCTACAGGACAGATTAATCCTTCGGTCTGTCTCCATTTGCTGTCTTTTTTGTCTCTCTTAAAATTGGATAAATTATGTATACTGGATTGAAACAGATGAGGGAGAGAACAGTTTAAAAGCGATATATGATGGGTATTATGGTTATGACAAGAGTCCAGAATGTAGGGGAGCTCTGGTGGCCTAGTGGCAAGAAGCTGCACTGCAATCCCAGAGGCGCATGGTTCAAATCCACCAGATGCTCTGCCGGGGAAGGAAGGACAATCTCCTCCTGTACCAGTCAGATCCGATTTGATGGTACACACACACACACACACACACACACACAAAAGAGTCCAGAATGAAGGCTGCATGGTAGAGTGTACTTGGAGAGGAGGGTAAGGGGAGGGGACTGTGTACCAATGAAGGAATTTTACTTTTCAAAGAGAAAAACGAACTGAGGGGGTGGGGTGGGCAGGGAGAAAAATGCTACAATGAATGAATGGAAATCCAAAATCTGTGTAAACGTTCACTAAAATTAATAAAATAATTTTTTTTAAAAAAAAATAATGTTTAGCGTTCTCTCCCATTCTAAAAGCAGCTACTGTGGAAAGTAAGGGAAGTATAAAAAGATATACCAGATGTGACCCTTGTTAACCTGTTGGTTAGAAGTGCCTGCACATCCTCCGTGTGGAAGTTGGACAATGACATAAGCAGACTTGATGTCTTTGAACTGAGGTGTTGGAGAGTAGTGAGTATCCCATGGGCTGCAAAAAGGATACACCTATTTTGGACGAAGTGCATCCAGGGTGCTCCTTGGAGGCAAGGACGGTGACATTTTGTCTCACGTACCTTGGGCATGTGATCAGGAAGGACTGGACCTTGGGGAAAGACATGAGGCTGGGAAAGGAGAAGGGTCAGGAAACGAGAGGAGGACCCTCAACAAGATGAACTGTCACCGTGACTGCATCACTGAACGGAGTCGACCAGAGATGGTGAGGAAGGCACAGGGTTCTGATCCATTGTTCCCAGGATCACTAGGAGTCACGGCCCCTCTGGGGCACCAAACCACATATGAGTGTCCTAGGTTGGTGTCATCACCATGGCAACTGGTGCCACGCTTCATCTGTGCGTTGGTGACAAAAGTTAACCGGTTTGAAGGGGATGAAAAGTCCCAAATAAGTCCATTGGCGTTATTATTCTCACTTTGTTGGGATCTGACCAAGACAGATATTATGATTCCATGAAGACCAAGTAAAATAGATTTTATAAGCGTACTGATCACTTGTATCCAGAAAGCCAAATTTGTATTTGTTGAGGTCCCTGGATGTAAAAAAAACCCCTAGAGATTTATAGTTCAAAGGCACAGAATGGTACCTTGGAAGATAAGACCAGGTGGTCTGCGTCCATAAAGTTTATAGGCAGGAGAACCATGTGTGTCAGTGTTCACTGTAACATGGGGTCATCCTGAGTTGGAATCGGCTGGAAACAATGAGTCTCATTTTTCTTTTTGTTACAAACATCCTAGATTTTGACCACTCAAATCAAATGCCTTCATAGCTGTAACCCAGAAGGACACTCAGATCGCCCATGATACGTTCTGATAGAATGACAGCTTTGTCCACCTTGGGTCCACCTTTACATCAGAGACTGACTCCTCCTGACAATCTTTGAGGCCGTTGGAATGACCACACAGGGCACATGAGGAAAGGATGGCTGAGGGTCACACGTGGGTCTGTCACTTGGGGTCAGAGCTGGAAGGGACACTGCAGGAGCGGGGGCAGAGGATGGTGTCTCGAGTCCTTTGCCCACCTGGTCATTGGGCGGCAGGGTGGTACCATCCTCCCTCAGAGCCCATCCTAAGCATCAGCCCATCTTTAAGAGATTCTGTGAAGAATACATGGCATCCCTATTACTCTTTACCATCCGTCTTAAAGATCACTAGCCTAGTGCTGCTGTATCAAGAATTACCACACGCAGGAAGGTGGTTTTAAAGAACAGAACTTTATTGTTTCATAGTTTCTCAGGCTACAGGTCAGAACTGTCAAGCCCGTTCCCAGGGGTAGCTGTCTAGTTACATTCCGGGAAATCCTGGCCTTTGGAGGATTTGTAGGTCTTCGGAGATCACGTAGCATCTTCGGATTCCTCATTTGCACTTGCTTCTGCATCCATTCTGCTCAATTTCTATCTCACGAGGGATCAGGTCTAAATGGCTATATACTGATCAGGTCTTATTAGTAACACAACAAAGAAAACTATTTTAAAAAAGGATTAATCACATTTAACAGTCTAGGGTGTTAAAACTCCATCACATATTTGGAGAGAATGGATCCCTGGGCTACAACTCAATTTGTACGCCATCCTGGAATATGGAGAGTTGGTAAGTAGGGTTAAAGCTCTCTCCTTTGTCTAGAACCCTGAACTCACCCTTCTACTTATACCAGTCTCAAGGATCTGGAAGAAACTATCAACCACCATCTGATTACAGTGACCAATTAGAGTTAATCAAAGCACCAACCTAAGGCCATCCTGATTGGTCCAGAGATAAACACATGACCTGATGCGGGCCAATCAGTTGTGTAGCCTGCTCTGGACCAATCAGAAGGAAGCCCTTTTTACAATCTTTTCGCTCGCCGTGAGAATGGACGATTGGCCTCTAACTGGCTTCGAGTGGCTTTCCAGGAGGGGGATGCATCCTGCGTGCTTTTGTCCACGTTGCTGAGGTTTATGCTGCAGGCGCCAAGCCAATCCTGTTGTTCTCCCTATCGTAGACAGAGAAATACTGTCTCAGGAAGACGTCTCCCAGAATCCAGGCCTGATCTAGGATGAAGGGTTGTGGTAGGAATTCACTGTAGCACAAGTTCTCATCCTGGAGGAGACAGGAAATGCACATGTTCAGAAAAACATGCCGCCCACACCCGCCCAGCATCCAGCACGCAGTTTCCCGGTTTAATCAGCCGCAGGAGCTGGGGTGGGTGGTGGCCCCAGGCACTGGAACTCCTTTCTGAACCTCACACTGCTCTTTCTTTCCCCCTGATCTCTCTCTGCGCTCTTCTTTGCAGAGATGGCCTACTCTTCTCTCTTGAATTCGCCCAAGATGGAACCCCTGACACCTCCTCCAGGCAGCCTTCCCGGCTGGACTGTATTCCTTTTTTAGCTGCTCCAGTCGAGGTGGGGCAAATTTCCTTGTGTTCCTCTGAACCTGGTGTTTCTGTCACCACACTGTATTGATTGCCCTGACCTGCCCTCCTGTCTACTTGGGGCTGCCATGCTGCCCAACATTGAGCAGGGATGTGTCTAAAGCCCGCTTCTGAACCACACTCATCAGCCCTCCTGTAAGACCTGCGGGGCAGCAGCCACATTAGTTAAGTTCATGAACAAAGCATTCGCCAACCAGGTGATTCTGACTCACAGAGATTTCTATTTCAGAATAGAATTGCATGCACTTCTGTGCTTTTCAATGGCTGCCATCTTTTGGGAGTAGATTGCCAGGCCTCTCTTCCTAGGCACCTCTGAGTACAATCTAACTACCAGTCTTTTGGTTCAGCAGCCAAACTCTTTAACCAGTTGTTCCACCCAAGAGACTCCTTAGTGAACCTAACCATGGAGTCAACTCTGAGTTGGAGTGACCTTTCTTTGGATTTCTGAGAGCGAAATATTTTTTTAATTGTTTTTTATGCGATCGCTCATATCAGTTGTTTTTCCAGATTATTACGGTTGTACAATGCCCTTAGTTATGATACCTTAGTGAATTCTTACTGTACTCTTCCATTCCCTTCATCCTCCCCAACCAGTTAATTATCTCTCCTTCTGCTCTCTACTGAGGTTGGAATCTTGAGAAGAACAATCTGCCTTTCACCCACATAAGGTTTAGTTGATTTGAACTGCCAGCCTTTCAGTTATTAACATAATATAAAATAGCCTCTTAGCATTAGAGCCTGTTCTATAAGCCTAGGATTGTTTCAATTCCTTCTCTTCCTCAAATGCCCCCTTCTATCATCCCACCTTCTCTGAACTCCCGCGGGAAGCTGGCATTTATGTAGCTTCGGTTATGTGCCAGGCGCTGGCGGCTATGGGCACTGTGCATCATTTATTTCTTCACGCCAATAGCCCATCATCCCAACTGCCCTTTAAATGGAGGGGCTCTTACCCCAGTTACAGAAGCAGGAACTAAGGCTTCACAAGATGAAGTGAGTGCCTAGTGTAACCAGATGGTCGCATCATTTATCACCCAAAGAAGGACAATCTGACTTGGAAGGGGACACTGTGAGTGGCTATGGCGAGTTGGCTCTGCCTCTATTCCTTTGATCCATTTAGGAATTCTGTAGTAAAATGTTGGGTCATCTGAGCTTCCTAGTTGACCTGGAAGGTCCTTAGGGGTGGGCATTTAGTGCCCCATCCTCATTATGCTAGTGCCTTGAGTCACTCTGCACCAATTACCTACAAGTAAAAAAGTGACAGTAGGCTCCTGGTGAGCAGATAACTTGTTGAGATACCAAGCCAGGTGCTCTTGACCACAGCTGCAATGGCATGGTTTGGACACCAGGTGGCACTCCCAGCAGCACTGGCCAACAAATGTGGCAAGTCCCCGGAATTTGAGGACTAGTTCTCTAGACCCTGCCTCTCACCTGTAGGGTGTAGGCGCTGGCTGGCACTGTGTAGTTAATGCCATTGATGGCAAAGACAATATCAGGGAGGGTGTGAACGGCTTCACAGTCCACGACGTACTGTAAGAGAGAGAGAAGGTTGGAGAAGGTTGGTCCAGCACAATTCCGTGTGAGGGCTGCTGCACTGACCCTCTGAAACAACTCCGTACCCCGCCATTAAGGCTTTTCTGGGCCTTGATGAGGCTGTGGATGTTGTAGATGTCCATATATGGTCCGACGAGCAACGAGGTTCCAGTATCCAAAATGGCCTGGCATCCATCTCTGCAGGCAACGGTCATGCCTTCCATGGAAATACTGTGAGAAGGGGACAAAGCAGGGCCTGGGGTCACTGGACCACCCAGCCCAGTTCCCTAGCCTGCTTCCTGAACATCTGAAGATCAGCCCTTCAGCTCATGCCTCCCTTTCTGTTTTCCTGTTGTGCTGGGCACACTGACCTTCTCT
>NW_006400018.1:1987621-1992456 GCF_000299155.1 Elephantulus edwardii
ATATGAGCTACTCTATAATTTAACAAAGATGGCCCCGTTGAAAAGAAAATAAGAGGGAGGGGGGATAAAATATGAGCAGACTGTTCCCCCAAGAGGAGATGCAGATGACGAACAAGCCCCTAAAAGACCCTTGTTTTTAGATGTCCTGGCTCCATTCTGAGCAGAGCAACACGTAGGGGGATGCAAGTCACCAAGACAGGGGCAGTCATGTCAGTCCCCTGAGAATACTGTCTAGACAATGGGTGTTTCCCGAGGTTGTGGAGCCACTGTTCATGAAAGGATGCCGTCACTGCAGAGAATGATTTAGCGGTTCTTCAAAAAAAACTATGCTGCCCCTTCTGGTGACTTTGAGAAAGATGGGCGCCCCCAGCCTTTCCCTGTCTGGCTCCATAAGCAGCAGTGGACACTCCTGAGGCCAGTCCACTCTCAGCCACTGGGGTCTGAGTTACCTTAATAGTGTCATTGCCGGTAAAGCCCTTCATACTTCCGGTACCATATTTGATGGACATCGGATGGCCCACAAACTTGAAGGTGGTCGACGCCAGAGGGTTGAAGGCATTGTGGTTAGCTGAGGACAGGAGGGGGGCACCAGTTAGGGCTGCTGAGGACCGAGAAGGGAACGGGGTCGTGGGAGGGCGGAGCTGTGGCACTCACCGCAGGCGAGGCTGTCGCAGTAGATGGAAGGCACCCAGGTGTCCGTGGAACCTGTGTCAAAGATGACCTGGAAATTTTGAGGGGGCGTTCCGATGCTGATAGCGCCAGCGTAAGACATCTGTGTCAGGAGGGGGGACAGTTAGAGCACATTTTGTCACCCAGATTCCTAGAGGGCCCACCTGTTTGAGAAGGGCTCCTTCCTGACCTTGATTTCTAAATGTTCCACCTCACTCTCTGCTCCAGCTGATGCCTTCATTCACAAACCTCCTAGTCTCCCCTGCCCCTGTGCAAGTCCTCCTCCTCCTCCAGGCAGCCCTCCAAGGTCACCCCAGGCCTTTCAGGCTTCCTTTATATAAACTCTAAGCAGGTAATATAAATACAACAGTTGGCCCTTTTAGGTGACATCTATTTAGGGTTGAGCTACAAATCTTCAGAAGAGCACAGGTGTTGAGAGCCATCAGGTAAATTTGACAGACACCGTGCAGGACACAGTAGAACTGCCCTACAGTTTCTTTTCTTCCCTTTCTTTTCTTTTTTTAAAAAATTTTATTTCATTATTTTTTGTGTGTAGCGTCAAATCAGATCTGACTAATACAGGAGGAGATTGTTCCTCCTTCTTCAGCAGAGCATCTGGTGGATTTGAACCGTGTACCTCTGAGATTGCACTGCAACTTCTTGCCACTAGGCCACCAGAGCTCACCTCTTTTCTTTTCTTTTCTTTTCTTTTTTCTTTTCTTTTCTTTTCTTTTCTTTTTTTTCTTTTCTTTTCTTTTCTTTTCTCTTCTCTTCTCTTCTCTTCTCTTCTTTCGCTCCTCTCCTCTCCTCTCCTCTTCCCTTCTCCTCTCTTCCCTTCCCTTCTCTTTCTTTTCATTAATTTTAATGAAAGTTTACAGAGACTTAGGGTTTCCAGTCATTCACTGTTGCACTTTTCTCCCTGCCAATCCCCTCCCCCCTGCCCTACAGTTTCTTAGGATGGAATCTGTGGGAGCAGACTTTCAGGTCTTTCCTCCTGTGAAGCCAGTAATGGCTTCAAATTGTCACCAGGGGTTCCTGCCAGAGATACTCGGCCTCTGTAACCCACACAACCACCACCACAATGTTAATGTCTATTCTCTCCCCATGGGGCTAGTAAATGTTTATGGTTGTGATTTCTGGGCTCAAAAGACTGAATACCCCTGATTTAGGTTTTTAAAACTTGATTTACACTTGGGTCTGCTATTTCGGCCCGTGGTGAAACACTTGGCTGGTAATTAAAAGGTCAGCCGTTCTAAGCCACCCTCCACTCTGGAAGGCACACATGGCTGTCCGCTTCCATAACAATTGCAGCCTTGGTAAGGTCACGCTGAGTGGGAATGGAGACTGTGGGGTACTCTGATGAGCCCTGGCCATGTTGTCAATTTCTGGGTTCGTTAAGCTCAGAGAGAGCAAAGTTCCTCAAACCAAACTGTGTGCATGGCTTATAGGTACCTGTTGGCATGTCGTTTACACAGAAATAACTGTTTTCCTATCACCTGGTCAACAAATAACAGTGTGACAGCCTCTCTATTAGAGAAATGGCGGGGTGGGTGCAGTGTTTTGTCTGTCCTGGGGGTGTGGGTGCCTGGGAGGTGGCCTGGGGGTACTGTCTCAGCTCAAACACTAGGGTCCCCCCCACCATGTGCTCTCAGTGTGCAGCCTGGGCCCCAGGGGGCGCTGCAGGGCGCTGCCTCCCCCCCACTCACATCCAGGTAGTTTCTCAGAGGCTGAACAGCTACATCAGGATCCTGGGGCCCGTGGAAGCGGCTGTAGGTGACAGTGTAAGGATTGAGCTCCAGGAACTGTTGGAGCAAGTCTCTTTCCCGGAGGCTTTCTCGCAGTGTTGTAATCTTTGTCAAAGGGACCCTTCAACAAGAAAAGAGAGCCCACAGTCAGGTGCCCCATGTGATGGTGTGACCCCCATACTCTACGCTTGAGTTGCATCTGGATGAAGATTTTTCTCGCTGTCGGGAAGGGCCAACCCCTCAGTGCAACGGCAAGATCATAGCAGGGACCTAAGTGTGAACCCAAGGTCTCTGTGCGGGACTGGGCGAGTCACAGGATGCCTGTGGGCCTCAGTTTCCCCATCTACAGAGAGAGGAATAGATACCAACACCACTCAACCCCGCAGCTCTGTGGAGCCGACTCCAGCCCTCCCTCCACGGGGTTGACCAGGGTGTAAATCACACGACAAGAGATTTCTCATCTTTCTCTACAGAGCGGCTGCTGGATTTGAACCACCAGGCAGGTGTGGCCTGTGGTTTATCGGTGTAGTGCCCCGCGGAGGAAGCCACCAGAGCACCCCATCTGTAAACAGGTGGAGCACTGATCCCCCTTCCCAGGGAATGTCCTCGGGGGCTCTGGTGGCCCCGTCCTTGGGGAGTTGCCTTGCGACTCTCACTGGCAGTTGGAATCCGACAGGAGGAAGATGAGCAATCTCCTCCCGTGTGATTTACAGTCTCCGGAGACCGGCCAGAGGGGCCTCAAGGAGTCGGTTCCGACCGTGGCAATGAGTTTGCGCATAGAATGTTCTAACACTCTCCCCTTGACCTCGGGGAGGTCTCCATGGCCGGACCCTTGACTTTTTGCTCACTCTCACAGCTGGATGTAGAGGAGGCAGAGTGGATCCCCCATCTGTCCAGGGCTCACCCGGAAGAGGGAGGTAGGAGAGAGGAAGCCAGGAGATGAGAAAGACCTCGGGGGTGAGGGGTAGAGGTGAGGAATAAAGGAGGGAAATGATGAGGGGAGAGAAATGAGAGAGGAGAGGGAGAGGTGAGAAACGTGGGAAGCCCTGCACGCCCCAGATGAGAAAGACCCCAAACAGTTGGTGTCAAGTGGCTTGTGATGCATGAGGACCCCACGTGTGTAGAGTAAAAGTACTTTGTAGGGATTTTGCCAGAACTTTCTTCCAGGTCATCTCTAGGTTGGTCCCTGCCACTAACCTTTGAGTTAGTTGTGGAGCACTTTTCTGTTTGTACCACCCAGGCACACATAGAAAGAGAGAGAGGTGGAGACCCTGCGATGCAGAACAGGGAGAGGAGACGAGAGCGCTCCTGGAGAGGACCGCGGCACAGCTGTGCAGGGTGTGCACCGAACAATTCCAAGCACAGTGTTCATAAAGCCGGAGCCTGGGACCCTACAGTTCTACAACCCTGCAGACCTGTCCCACGATCTTAGACCCCTGAGCCCTCCTGTATGTGAGTCAAGATCTTCCACAGATTCCTGGAAGATGACAACATGTCCTTCTGCAACCCTGGAGGACAGAGAGTAAGAAGATGAGAGCGAATCCAGAAAGAGAGCTGCCCCATCATCGTGCATCCCCCAGACTCACAGTATCATGGCCTCCGAGAGAGCCACCAGCCCGAGGATCCAAAACCACCTCATGTCCGTGCTGGGTTCAGAGAACTCAGTGAACTCAGTGAAGAGCCTTCTCTGGGGACTGACTCTGTGGAGCCCTTTTTATACACAGACATGCTCACCTGTCCCAAACTCGCCCTGAGGGCTCCAGGTGGGACTTGATAAGAAAATCAGACCATAAAGAAACAAAAAGGGTGTGTCAGTAAATTCTTAGAATTCAATGCACATCTGCAAACTTCTCCAACAGAGTGAAAAGGGAAGCCACAGATTGGGGGAAAAAAAAATATTTGGTAATAACATGTCAGATAAGGGACTTACATCTAGAATTATAAAATACTTGAGCACCACAACAAGATAAAGGTAGATAATTGAAAAATTGAAAAATGTGCACAGGATATGAACAGACACTTCACTAAAGACATTCAGATGGTCAACAAATACATGAAGAAATGTTCAAAATCCCTAGCTCTAAGAGAGATGCAAATCAAAGCAACTATGAGATACGGTCTTACTCCAGTAAGAATTATAAAATTTAACAGAGCAGCAATCAACAAATACAGGCGAGGTTGCGGAGAAAATGGAACCCTTATTCACTGTAGGTGGGAGTGTAAAATGGTGCAACCACTGTGGAAGGTGGTATGGCGCTTTCTCAAAAAGTTGCAAAAAAAACCCCACCAAAAACCATTTGACCCAGCAATTCCTCTACTGGGAATAAACCCCAAAGAGATCATAACTGCCATGTTTATTGTGGCTTTGTTCACATTAGCAAAGAGTTGGAAACAACGTAAGTGCCCATCAACAAATGAATG
>NW_006400018.1:1993361-1995465 GCF_000299155.1 Elephantulus edwardii
GTCTGGAATCCTTTGGGCTTGTTGTGAGGAGAGGCTATTCCTTGCAGAGGGTGAAAGGTGGAGGGTCATTGAAAGAGAGGAAGACCCTTAATGAGATGGATCGACACAGTACCTGCAGTAATGGTTCAGGTGTGTCAGCGATGACAAGGAAGGCACAGGATAGGGCAGGTTCAGATCTGTTGACCACAGCAAGTCTATGAGTGATACTCCGATTGAAGGCACCTGACCACTGCAATAACAACAACAGGTGGGACCCAGGTTAGGGACTCTCATGTTGCCACCCTATTCTAAAGGTCTAGACCAGGGTAGTATCCCCGCTGTATAACCTCAGTATTGGAAACGATTTGATACTCGCATTCAAAAGATACTTTATCCATGCAGCAAACATTTGTGTGCAAAGCACTGTGTGCTGAGAACTGGGCTGGAAGCGGACAGAGTAGCCGAATAAGATCGGAGTTCCTGCCTTCAGCGGGTTTGCCCTTTAGCGCCTGTTAGTATCTTCCTGCTAAACTGAGTGCGGCCTCAGAACACACAAGCCTCCTCCTCGGCAGTTCAAATTCACCAGCGGCTTCTTCTCAAGGGAAAGATGGGCTGTCTCCTTCCAGGAGATGTGCAGCCTCAGAAAACCAGTGGAGGGTCAACTATGAGCCAGGCCCAACTGACCACAACAAATGTATGCCGCCAGCTGACTGTATGAGGCCCGCTGGTGAAATTGAACGTCACACATTGACATGGAGCGTAGGAACTGACACTGAACCAGTGCTGCACCCAGCACCGTCTGTCTAGGTTCAGGTTCTCAAACTCCAGACCCAGAAGGCATGGCAGTGTCATGTGGACATCAGGGGCATGTGTCCCACCACCAGGGGGGCAGCCTGTACTGCCCTCCCACCATGGCCAGTCAGGCATCTGAGGCCAGCCAAGTGTCAGAGAGAAATCAGAGGTCTGAAATGAATGTGAAATACTTTATTAAATGTCAGCAACTAATGATTCCCCCTCACCCCTCCACACTATTGCCTGAAGCACACCTAGACAGCCTGTGGCTGATTCAGCCCGGAAGGGTTTTCCAGGTGTCGATTTCTGGGGTGTCAAAACCAGTTGATTGAATGCCTAACAGACTGGATGTGTCCTGATCACACCTGTTTTCCTTCCATTTGGAAAGAAAGACCACCAGGGTCAGAAACAACATCCACTTTAACAGCAACTTCCCTATACCCAGCCCCTGAACCCGAGCCTCCCACACAGAGCAAGCATGAGGATTCAGTGCTGCCCCCACTGCAGACTCCATGCCTTGAAACATTCCATCTGCCAAAAGGGAACGTGTTGTCATTATTAGGCGCCTTGGAATCAAGTATGACTCAAAGCGACCCAAGCAACAAGAGTTCTAATCTTTGTCCTATCCTGTCCCATCCTCATCCTCTCGGACCACTTGAGCCCATTGCTGCGGTCACTGTGTCTATCCATCTCATTGAGGGTCTTCCTCTCTTTTGTGAACCACCTTTCCAAGCATGATGACCTTTCTCAAGGAATAACCTCCCCTAGCAACATGCCTGACGAGCTCTGGTGGCTTAGTAGTAAGGAATTGTGCCGTCAACACAAAGGCACGCGGCGCGAACCCACCTGTGTGATTTACGGCATCTGAGAACCTGCTGGAGTCGGCTGTGAGTCGTTTTCGACTTGATGGTTATCAACAACTACAGCTACTCTTCCAAAGCACGTGACGACTCCTAGGAACACTCGGCTACACTTTGCCCAAAATCTATCTTGGAACATAAAAAAGGAACATTTGAGTACCTTATTAAAAACAGAAGAGGGGGAAAAACCCCAGAAAAAATAAAAAACCCCTAAAATGTGACTTCCTAGAGTGTCTATCTGAGGAGAACAGTGCTGCCTCATTAAGAGTTTATTATCCTGCCACCAGGCAGATACACGCACACCCATGTTTATCGTGGCTTTGTTCACAATAGCAAAGAGATGGAAACAACCCAACTGCCCATCAACAAACAAATGGCTAGAGAAGCTGTGGTATATTCACACAATGGAATACTACGGTGCATTGAAAAACAAGGAACTCATGCAATATTATTCAAAATGGGTGACCCTGGAG
>NW_006400018.1:1997106-1998006 GCF_000299155.1 Elephantulus edwardii
AACAATGAAAGAATTTTTCTTTAACTCTTCAAAGAGAAGAGTGAACTGGGGGGGGGAGTGGTGGGCAGGGAGAAAAATGCAACAATGAGTGAATGGAAATCCAAAATCTCTCTAAACGTTTACTAAAATTAATTTTAAAAAGGGGGGAAAAAAGTTTATTATCCTACTTTAGGAAAAGGGTGTGGTCCCAGGACTAAGGTGTTCCTTATCTTGATCTGTCACCTGTCTCGACATAGGATGACACAGCTGCTGCCCTGGGGCCTGTCTTGGTGATGAATTAGGGTTGGCGTTTCTATGTTTAACTCCTCGTTTTGCAAATAGGTAATATTCTAATTTGATGTCTCAACATCTATGGGTGGTATCTATTGAATTTACTACTGCCTACAATCTTTGATCTTTAAATGCCACTATTTTACTTATAGGAACTTAGCCTAAGATATGCTGGTGGTGGGGAGAAAAAGATGCAGGCACAAGCTGTCCACCACTTCAACATTATTTGCAATAATGAAAGTTTATAAAACCCCCAAAATGGCCATTGGTGGAGGGGACACTGTTGGTAACAGTGGCATATGCATCCAGCAGAGGAGTGGATGGAAAAGGGACGTGCTTTCCTGGGTAGATTGTTTGTTGTTGTTGTTTTGTTGTTATGTACTGTCGAGTCCCCTGTGAATCATAACCCCTATGTACAACAGCCCTTAACTCTGCTCTGTTTTGTGCCAATTGCACTGTCTCCAATACACCCATCCCGATTACCCCAGACACTGAATCAATCCATCTCATAGAGGGCCTTCCCCTCCTGCGCCGACCCTCCACCCTCCCAAGCATGATGTCTCTCTCCAAGGACGGGTCCCTCCTCACAACATGTCCAAAGTATGTCAGACGAAGCCCCAGAATCCTTGC
>NW_006400018.1:1999123-2000529 GCF_000299155.1 Elephantulus edwardii
TTCAATTGGTATACCATCTATTCCTGGGGACTTATTTTTTGCTATTTCCTTCAACGCAGTTTGAACTTCTTCTTTCATTACCATAGGCTCTTGCTGATAAGTTGTATCATTAAGTTCTTTTGTGTTTGCCAATTCCTTTTAATATAATGACTCACATATTCCTTCCATCTTCTTTTAATACTTCCGGAATCATTTAACATTCTGCCTAAAGCATCCTTGATTATAGCAACTCAAGGTTTGAATTTGTTCTTCAGTTCCTTGGGGTTAAGAAATGCTGAGCGAGTTGGCCCTTTTGATTTTCTAATTCCAACAGTTTAGTTAAAAAAACAAACAAACAAACCACACACACACAACAAGCAGCATCAGGAAAAACAGAAAGCAAAAAGAGATTGTTACTGTTTTTGATGTGCTATGTGATATACATATGTTGTTGTTAGGTGATTTTGAATCTACTATGGCCCATAGTGACCCAGCAGATGAGAACCTTGCTTTATCCTGTGCCAACCTCTTGACAGGGCAGGAAAAGCCCATCTTCAACCCTTGCTGTTGTTAGGTGCTTTCGAGTTGAGTATGAATCATAATGTTCTTATAAACAAGATTTGGACTCTGTCCTATCTTGTACCATCCTCACAATCTCTGACATAGTCAAGCCCATTGCCACAGTCACAGTGTCAACCCACCTGGTTGAGGGTCTTCCTCTCATTCAACCCTCCACCTTTCCAAAGTACAAAGTCCTTCTGCAAGGAATAGCCTGTGGCAACGTGCTCAAAGTATGTGAAATGAAGCTTCACCATTCTTGTCTCCAAGGAGCGCTGTCTGTATCTTCTCCAAGATGTTTCAGTTCTTTTAGCAATCCATGGGATAGTCAGTATTCTCCAACAACACAACTCAAAGACACGGATTCTTTTGTCATCTTTGTTCATTGTCTAGCTCTCAGACGCAGAGCAAGTGATTGAAAACATTATGTTCAGGTGCACCTTAGTCATCAAACTGACATCATTGCTCCTGAATAATTTTGGAGAGGTCCCTGATGGCAGAGTTATCCAAGTGTAGTTAATCTCCTGACTGCTGGCACCAAGTGTGCTGATTGTGTTAGGTTCTGTAAAGTCAGAATAATAGTGACCTTCTGTACAACAGAATAGTGCTGGTTCTGATCTTGGACCATTGACCTCAAAGTCAATGATGTGCTGGAACCCATGAAACCATTAGACAGACAGACAGGTAGACAGACACACACACAGAGCACAGAGGTTTTTCTATAAGAATAGAGAAAAAAAATTAAAGCAAAATGAATAAAAATTACTCAAGTAGGGCAGAGGTGAAAGTAAGACTTTTTTTTTTAATTTTGTGATTTTTGCCTTATTCTTTTTAAAATTTAATTTTATTAATTTTAATGAACATTTACA
>NW_006400018.1:2001407-2003708 GCF_000299155.1 Elephantulus edwardii
ATATCCTGCACCCATTTTTCATTATTTACCTTTATCTTGTTGTGGTGCTCAAGTATTTTATAAATTCTAGATATAAGTCCCTTATCTGACATGTCATTACCAAATACTTTTCCCCAGTGTGTGGCTTCCCTTTTTACCCTGTTGGAGAAGTTTTTGGATGTGCATAGGGATTTGATTCTTAGAAGGTCCCACTCTTCTCTTTTATTTTCTCCTCGTTGTAGGAAGACTGTTATTTTACAGTTTTATAATTATGTCAATAGTTGTACATGGAACAAAAAGGGGTAGAGATCCAAGACCAAACAAAACTGAATAAATCCCTCACATTCATAAGAAAAGAAAAAAATAAGCCTGATTGATTGTTAATTATAATCAACTTAGTCACACCCACACAGAAGAAAATAAAACCACTTCAATTGTCCATAAAGCGCAATCCTAACTTTGCATTGACAGTGGAATATTTTCTAAGAACAACAAAATAAAAACAAATCTGACAATGGATACAATAACTTTATTGTGGGTAATATTACTTTTGTGACTTTGTAATTAATTTATGGTTATTATTGTTGTTGTTGCTGCTGTTTTGTGCCATTGAGGCCTGTGACTCGTAGCAGCCCTGTGTACAACAGCTCTGAACTCTTCTCTATCCTGAGCCAACATTATTGTCTCTGACACATCTATCCTCATTACCCCAGTGACAGTCCATCTCATCGAAACTGTTCCTTCCTGGCACTGTCCTTCCACCTTCTCAAGCAGGATGCCCCTCTCCAAGGACTGCTCCCTCCTTGCAACATGCCCAACGTATGTGAGACTGAGCTTCAGAATCCTTGCCTCCAGGGAGCACCATGATTTCACTCTCTCCAGGACAAGCTTGTTTGTTCTCCTGGCAGTTCATATATTCTGTACTCTTCTCCAACACCACAGCTCAAAAGCGTCAATTCACCTTCTGTCATTCCTAGTTATTATCTAGCTTTTTGATGCCTAGCAGGTAATTGTGAAGACCATGGCCTGTCTCCGTTACACCTTTGTCTCCAGACTTACATTGTTGCTCTTCAGGCCTCTGGAGAAGTTCCTGACAGGAGACTTTCCTGGTGCAATTCATTTTTTTAATTTTCTAGCTGCTAGAACCAAAAGTATCGATTGTGGAGCTGAGCAAATGAAGTTGTTTAACAATCTCAAACTCTTCACCGTCTATCATGTTACTGCCAATCAGGCCAGTAGTGAAAATCTTTGTTTTCTCGATATTGAGTTTCAGAACACTTGATATGAATTGCTATTATAGGTTCAAGCAAATAAGCTATTATTTCAGTGTTGCTATCAAACAACATTTTCAGTGTAAGAAAACAGTGTAAGAAAACATTAGATGCTAAAAATGCTGCCCTGTATATGCTCACCAGGTTGTGCCAAGAAGTCTGGAGGACAACTACTTGGCCAACTGACTGGAAGAGATCCATACTTATTCCCATTCTAATAAAAGGTGATCTGGTAAAGGGTGGAAATTATTGTACAATATCACTCATATCACATGCAAGCAAAATCCCCCTGAAGATTTTTGAGAAACGACTGGAAATGTACATTCACAGAGAACTACCAGAAATGCAAGCTAGGTTTTGAAGCGGTGTGCACTAGAGACATTATCACCAATGTCAGATCAATCTTGACCGAAGAAGCAGAGAGTACTAGAGGGATATCTGTCTACATGTGTTTCATTGACTATGCAAAGGCATTTGATTGTGTGGATCGCAAGAAATTGTGGCTAACCTTGAGGACAGTGGGAATCCCAGAACACTTGATTGTGCTTCTGTGAAACCTGTACTTGGACCAGGAAACAGTCCTGAGAATAGAGCAGGGAAACACTGCATGGTTCAAAAAGTGGAATCTAGAAAGTGAATTAAAACTTCTAAAATCTTACTCGTGAATTGAAAGAATAAATTGGCACGAATGAATTTTTTTTTCCTTGTAAATAAGGTGCATATTTCCTAACTTAGTCCGTCAAGAAATCTTGACCATCTATCTAGTAATAAATACCTCAAGATGTAGCTTCCGGCCTCTAATAAATACCAGCTCTCACCAAAAACCCCCTAATGTTTCAAAATGTGTGACTTAAGTGAAACTTAAGTGCTTGTTAGTAGCTGTCAGTGAGTCAGCAGAGAACGACTGGCTGCTGCTTCCTGCTCCACCCCCAGGACGGGCTGTGCATGGGATTATTGTGTCTGTAGGGTTTTCAGGGGCTCATGTTTGTAAGCGGGCCCTCAGACTGTTCCTTCTCAGTCTGCAGGGCCACTAAAACCGCTGTGTGCCATC
>NW_006400018.1:2003948-2007236 GCF_000299155.1 Elephantulus edwardii
CCACCAGGTGCTTCTTCTCAAGGGAAAAATGGGCTGTCTCCTTCTGTGAGATTTACAGCCTCAGAAAACCAGTGGACGGTCAACTGTGAGTCAAGCCCAACTTGACCACAATGAAAGCATGCCACCGGCCGACGGTGCACGAGGAGCACTGGGTGGAATAGAACCTCAGACAGCCACATGGAGCGTAGGAACTGACACTGAACCAGCGGTGCACCCAGCACGGTTTAGGACCAGGTTCTCAAACTCCAAACCCAGAAGGTATGGCAGCGTCGTGTGGATGAAAGGGGCATGTGTCCAGCCACCAGGGGGCAGCCTGTACTGCCCTCCCACCATGGCCAGTCAGGCATCTGAGGCCAGCCAAGTGTCAGAGAGAGATCAGAGGTCTGAAATGAATGTGAAATACTTTATTAAATGTCAGCAACTAATGACTCCCTGTCTCCCCTCCACACCATTGCTTGAAGCACAACTCGACCACCTCTGGCTGGATTCAGCCTGTAGGTGTTTTCACTCTGAATGAGTCCTGATCACCCCTGTTTTCCTTCCATCTGGAAAGAAAGACCACCAGGGTTAGATGAACCATCCACTTTAACAGTAATTTTCCCTCGCCCAGCTCCTGAAACTGAGTCTCCCACACAGAGCGTGAGAATTCAGTGCTGCCCCCACCGCAGACTCCATGCCTTGAAACATTTCATCTGCCAAGTGGAACATGATACTGTTGTTAGTTAGACACCTTGGAGTCAAGTATGTACGACTCATAGCGACCCAAGGAACAAGAGATCTGATCTTTGCCCTCTCCTGCCCCATCCTCATCCTCTCTGACACACTGAGCCCATTGCTGCAGTCACTGTGTCTATCCATCTCGCTGACGGTCTTCCTCTCTTTTGTGAACCACCTTTCCAAGCATGACAGCCTTTTCCAAGGAGTAGCCTTCCCTAGCAACTTGCCTGAAGGAGTTCTGGTGGCTTAGAGGTAAGGAATCGTGCCATCAACCCAAAGGCACGCGGTGCGAATCCACCTGTGAGATTTACCCGCTGAAACCCGCTGGAGGGTCGGTTATGAGTCGTCACCGACTTGATGATAATCAACAACAACAACACGCTCAAAGTATGCGATGCCTCCAAGGATCGCTCTGATGACCGAAACGTACCTTGCAACATAGAAAGGAACTTCTGAGTGTCCTACTAATAACTGAAGAGGGGGGAAAACAAACACCCCAAAAACCAACAAGAAAACCCATAAAATGACTCCCCAGAGTGTCTCCCTCCGTGTTAACAGGGCTGCTTGATTAAGAGTGTATAATTCTGATAGGAAAATGGAATTATCCCAGGGCTAAGGTGTTCTCTTTCTTGATCTTGTGACCTGTCTCCACTTTGGACAACCCTGAGACTGGCCTGTGGCCCTGGCTTGGGGGTGAATAAGGGGTGAGGTTTCCGTGGTTAGCTCCTCATTTTGCAAATAGGTAAAATTCCAATTTAGTGTCTCAACACCTATGGGTGGTGTCTAGCGAATTTACCTTCAATCTAGTGAATTGCCTACAATTTTTGATCTTTAACGCCATCATTTTACATATAGGAATTTATTTTAAGACACAGATCGGTGACAGGGAGAAAAGGACACAGGTGCAAACTGTCTACCATTGCAACATTATTACCAACGATGAAAGATTAGAAACATCCCCAAAATGGCCATTGGTAGAGGGGAGATTGCTGGAAACTATGGTGTTTGCACCCAACAGAGAAGAGAGTGTGCGCTCCTGGGTAGACTTTTTTTTAGTTAAAGAAAAAGAAGAAGAAGACGAGAACAGATAACAAGAAGAGTGTGTTACTTTTTGTGATGTGCTTTCTGTGTGATACACATACACGTATGTTGTTGTTAGGTGATTTTGAATCTCCTACGACTCATAGTGACCCAGCAGATGAGAACCTGGCCCCATCCTGTGCCAACCTCACGACGGGGCCAGAGAAGGCCATGTTGAACCTTTGCTGTTGGTAGGTGTCGTCAAGTTTAGTATATCTCATAGTGATCCCATAAATAAGATGTGAACTCTGTCCTGTCTTGAACCATCCTCATAATCTTTGACATGATAGAGCCCATTGGTGTAGTCACTGTCAATCCACCTGGTTGAGGGTCTTCCTCTCATTCACCAACCTTTCACCTTTCCAAGCATGATGTCCCTCTCCAAGGAATAGCCTCTCCTGGCAACATGACCAAAGTATGTGAGACGAAGCTTCACCGTCCATGCCTCCAAGGAACGCTCTGATTGAACCTTCTCCAAGATATGTCTGTTCTTTTAGCAGTCCATGGGACATTCAGTATTCTCTTCCAACAGCACAGCTCAAAGGCATCAATCCTTCTGTCATTCTTGTTCAAAGTCCAGCTTTCAGATGCAAGCAAGTGACTGAAAAGACCATAGCAGGTGCACCTTAGTTCTCAAACGGACATCATTGCTCCTCAATAATTTGGAGAGGTTCCTGACTGCAGGCTTTCCCAAGTGTAATAGATCTCCTGACTGCTGACACCAAGTGTATTGACTGTGTTAGGTTCTGTCAAATCAGGTTAGAATAATAGTGACAACAGACACCCCCCCCCACCACCACAATAGTACTGGTTCTGATCACAGACACTGATGTGCTGGAGCCCATGCAACCATTATACAGACAGGCAGACACACACACACACACACACACACACACACACACACACACACACACAGAGATTTTTCCTAAAAATAATTGAGTAAGTAATAGGTATCTCTGGCCTAGTGGCAAGAAGCTGCACTGCAATCCCAGGGATACATGGTTCAAATTCACCAGATGCTCTGTTGGTGAAGGAGGGGCAATGTCCTTCTGTACCAGTCAAATCTGATTTGACGGTACACACACACACACACACGCACACACACTTTTTAAAAAACTGAGTAAATATTAAAGCAAAAATGAATAAAAATTATTCAAGATGGGGCAGAGGGGAAAGTGAGACTTTATTATTTTATAGCTGTATAACCATATCAGTCAGGGTCTCTGGAGCTTCTCCTTGCCAGAAGGAGCGTGGTGGTGTGAGCACAGGAATCGCGGCAAGCTTTTGGAGTCAAGTGCTCTTCCGGGCATGTGTTTGGCGTGCAGGTTTGCTCTGTCCCCAGCAGCGACGCAAGCCTGGCTTGGCTTAGGGTTTCAGGCAGGAGGCGGCCTAAGGTTCAAATTGTTTTCCTGTCAAACATTCTTCTTGGTGGTATAGCACTGGTCTGTGCGTTGCTGTACAGAGGTAACTCGTGGTTGCTGTGATGCTGAA
>NW_006400018.1:2008443-2027686 GCF_000299155.1 Elephantulus edwardii
ACTCGATGGCACATAACAACAACAACAACATATTAGTATTATTGTTGTTGTTATGTACCATTGATGTCTGTGGCGCATGGCCACCCTTTGTACAACAGCTTTGAACCCTGCTCTATCCTGAGCCAACCTTATCGTCTTTGGCACACCCACCTTCATTACCCTAGTCACTGAGTCAATCAATCTCATTGAGGGTCTTCCTTTCTTTCTTTCGCTGTCCCTTTCCACTCCCAAGCATGATGTCAAGGACTGGTTCCTCCTTGCAGTATGTCCAAAGTATGTGAGATGGAGCTTCAGAACCCTTGCCTCCAAGGAGCAGCATGATTTTCCCCTCTACAGGACAAGACTATTTGTTCTCCTGGAAGTCCATGGTATAGTCATACTGTTCTCCAGCGTCACAGCTCACAGGCATTAATTCAACTTCTATCACCCCTAGTTACTGTCTAGCTTTCTGATGCACAGCAAGTAATTGTTAAGACCATGGCCTGGATCAGGCACACCTTAGTCTCCAGACTGACACCGTTGCTCTTCAGCCCTCTGGAGAGGTACTTGACAGCAGACTTTCCCAGTGCAATTCATATGCTAGTACCAAGAATGTTGTTTGTGGAGAGTCAAGCAAACTGAAGCTGTTAACAATCTTAACCTCTTCACCGTCTATAATCATGTTACCAATTGGCCCAATGGTGAAAATCTTTGTGGTTTTTGTTGTGTGTGTGTGTTTTTTTTTTTATCTTGAGCTCTCAGAACACTTTCTATGAATTACTATTATGGGTTCAGCAAATAAGCTATTATTTCAGTGTTGTGATCAGACAACATTTTCTGTATAAGAAAACGTAGGTGCTAAAATAGAATCTAGAAAGTGACTTAAACCCTGCAATCTTACTTGTGAATTGAAACAATAAGCTCGTACTAATGAATTGAATTTTTTCCCTTGTAAGTAAGGTGTATATTTCCTAATCTAGCCTGTCAAAAAGATGAGAAGTCTTGACAATCTAGTAATAAATACCTAAGATGTAGCTTCCAGCCTCCAAGAAATACCCACTCTCACTAAAAAACCTCCCATAACGTTTCAAAACTTAAGTGTGACTTAAGTGAAACTTAAATGCTTGTTAGTAGCTGTCAGTGAGTCAGCAGAGAACGACTGGCTGCTGCTTCCTGCTCCACCCCCAGGACGGGCTGTGCATGGGATTATTGTGTCTGTAGAGTTTTCAGGGGCTCATGTTTGTAAGCAGGCCCTCAGACTGTTCCTTCTCAGTCTGCAAGGCCACTAAAACCGCTGTGTGCCATCAGTTGGAAGTGACTCATAGCTGACCCGCCAGCTACTAAACAGATAGTAAACCATGCAAGAGGAGATTGTCCATGTTTTCTCTACAGAGCAGCAGGTGGATTTGAACCCTGTGCCTTTGCTTTGGAAGCACAACTCCTTATTAGTAAGGCAGCAGAGAGAGCTCCCTGCTAAAACCAGTGTGGCCTCAGAACTCACGAGCCGCCTCCTCGGCAGTTCAAATCCACCAGGTGCTTCTTCTCAAGGGAAAAATGGGCTGTCTCCTTCTGTGAGATTTACAGCCTCAGAAAACCAGTGGACGGTCAACTGTGAGTCAAGTCGAACTTGAACACAACAAATGAGTGCCACCTGTGTATGAGGCACGCTGGGTGGAATAGAACCTCAGACAGCCACATGGAGCTTAGGAGCTGACACTGAACCAGCAGTGCACCCAGCACGGTTTAGGACCAGGTTCTCAAACTCCCGACCCAGAAGGCATGGCAGGGTCGTGTGGACCACATGGGTGTGCATCCCTCCACCAGGTGGCAGCCTGTACTGCTCTCCCACCACGGCCAGTCGGGCATCTGAGGCCAGCCAAGTGTCAGAGAGAAGTCAGAAGTCTGAAACGAATGTGAAATACTTTGTTAAATATCAGCAACTCACCCCTCCAAACCAGTAGTCTGAAGCACACCTAGAAGACCTGAGATGTCTGTAGATGTTTTCCAAGTGTTGATTTCTGTAGTGTTCAAAGCCTGTTGATTGAATGCCTAACAGACTGGATGTGTCCTGATCACACCTGTTTTCCTTCCATTTGGAAAGAAAGACCACCAGGGTCAGAAACAACATCCACTTTAACAGCAACTTCCCTATACCCAGCCCCTGAACCCGAGCCTCCCACACAGAGCTTGAGAATTCAGAGCTGCCCCCACTGCAGACTCCATGCCTTGAAACATTCCATCTGCCAAAAGGGAACGTGTTGTCATTATTAGGTGCCTTGGAATCAAGTATGACTCAAAGCGACCCAAGCAACAAGAGTTCTAATCTTTGTCCTATCCTGTCCCATCCTCATCCTCTCGGACCACTTGAGCCCATTGCTGCGGTCACTGTGTCTATCCATCTCATTGAGGGTCTTCCTCTCTTTTGTGAACCACCTTTCCAAGCATGATGACCTTTCTCAAGGAATAACCTCCCCTAGCAACATGCCTGAC
Organism: Elephantulus edwardii; assembly: GCF_000299155.1. NCBI lineage: Eukaryota > Metazoa > Chordata > Mammalia > Macroscelidea > Macroscelididae > Elephantulus > Elephantulus edwardii. Next base: position 2,010,913 of record NW_006400018.1, read on the forward strand.
GAGCTCTGGTGGCTTAGTAGTAAGGAATTGTGCCGTCAACACAAAGGCACGCGGCGCGAACCCACCTGTGGGATTTACTGCGTCTGAAAACCTGCTGGAGTCGGCTGTGAGTCGTTTTCGATTTGATGGTTATCAACAACTACAGCTACTCGCCTAAAGCGTTCGATGCCTCCAAGGAGTACTCTGGCTGCACTTTGCCCAAAATATATTTTGCAACATAGATAGGAACTTTTTAGCATCTTATAAATAGCAGAAGAGAAAATAAACCCCACCCAGAACATTAAAAAACCCCAAAAATGACTCCCCAAAGTGTCTACCTGAGAGGAACAGGGATGCCTCATTTAGGGGGTGTTTTTCCACTGTAGGTAAATGGAGTCATTCCAGGGTGAAGATGTTCCCTATCTCGATCTCGTCGTCTGTCTTCACTTAGGATGACTCCTAGGCTGCCGCTGGGACCTGGCTCAGTGATGGGTTAGAGGAGGGGTTTTGTCTTTAATTCCCCATTTTGCTAATAGGTAAATTTCCAGGTTGGTGGCCCAGCCCCTATAAATGATATCTAGCAAATTGACTCCTCCCAATAATATTTTATCTTTAACGCCACCATTCTACTTCAAGGAGTTTTTTCTAAGACACACGCTGGCGATGGGGAGAAAAATAGTCAGTCACAAGCTATCCAACATGATTCGCAATGACAAAAGATTAGAAATATCTCAAAAATGGCCATTGGTGGAGGGGAGACTCTTGGTAACGGTGGCATATGCAGCCAACAGAAGAGAGGGTGGATGGAAAAGGAACGTGGTCTCTGGACAGATTATTTAGTTTAAAAAAACAAAAGTCAGGTAAGAATAATAGTGTCCTTATGTACGATAGAACAGTACTGACCCTGACCCTGGAGAATGGTCTGCACAGTCACTGCGGTGCTAGAGCCGTGCAATGACTATAAAGACAGACAGAAGACAGACAGACACACACACACACACACGTTTTCCTAGAAAAATCAAGTCAAGAATAAAGGTAAAATTAATAAAAATTAAAGAGGGGGCAAAAGTGAAAGTGAAACTTCCTTATTTTATAGTTTTATAACCATGTTAGTAGTTGTATCTGGAAAAAAGGGGAGGGGAAATCTCAAACCAGAGAGCACTGAAATAAATCCCTCACAATCATAAGGATTGAAAAGAAATAAGCCTAATCGATTGTTAATTGTTATCAGTCATACTTACACAGAAAAACAACAACTCACTTTAGTTGACTATAAAATAAAATCTGAACTTTACATTGACAGTGGAATATTTTCCAAGAACAGGAAAATAAAAACAAATCTGAAAATGGATACAATTATTTTATTGTTCATTATATTACTACTGTGGCTTCAAAATTATTGTATGGTCATTATAGGTTCAAGCAAATGAGTTATTATTTCAGTGTTGCTGTCAGGGAAAATTTTCAGTATAAGAGAATGTAGATGTAAAAATAGAATCTAAAATAAATGAAAACGCCTGCAATCTTACTCGTAAATTGAAAAAGTTTGTACTAATGAACTGAGTTTTTGTCCTTTTCATAAAAATGTATATTTCCTAACTTAGTCCATCAACATTACAAGAAGTCTTGACAATCTAATAATACCTCAAGACCTAGGTTCTGACCTCTGATAAATACTATCTCCTACTAAAAAAAATTCTAGTGCTTAAAAAAGTGTGACTTAAATGAAACTTAAATGTGACTACAGGACCTGGAATGTAGCCAAAGCATTGGCCTGCAGTCTTGAAGCTGGGGAAAGTGGACCCAGCCAGCCTCCCCTGCCCCTCACAACCCTGTTTGTCCTCCATGGTGGAACATGGCAACACACCCAGAGTTCTACCAGGAACTCACCAGAGTGGTGGCCTGATGTGGACCCTTCTGGGGACAGAAATCAATGTCCTAACCATAGCGGGTCCTGACAACTCCTTTGTCCCTGTACCTCTAGCTCCACTTTCCTCCCTGGAGTGTATGATTTGGGTTGACCTCCTCTGCCTTCTCTGATCTCATCTGATGGGACGGACACCCTGTTCCTTCTCAGCAGTGACCTAGGATCTGTGTTCTGACCTGTGATTCTGCCACGTTACTGCAGACTGAGGCTGGAGACTGACTAGAGGGTGTGAAAGGGCTTGTGCCACGTCTCCTCCTGCTCCAGTTGGCCAAAGCCATTCCTGAAGCAGCGGGTGTACCCTGCCCACTGCCCAAAAGTCCTCAGTAGCACCAATATCATCTCTTCATGCTTTGTCCCAGTCTTGGAACAGGGCAGCAACTCCTAGGTTCAGACATCACCAACTTCTGCTCTACTTCCTGCCTCACACTACACACCTTGTCTCAGGTACCTGGAACCTCCATATGCTCTGTCATGGATTGAATTGTGTCTCTCCCCAAAATGTGTGTTAGCTTGGCTGGGCCATGATTCTCAGTGGTTTGAAGTTGCACATAGATGGTAAGTGAGGTCAGGGTTTTTTGTTGTTAGGTTCCATGTTAATCGTAACTCATAGTGACATCACTAACAACAGATCAAACCGTGTCCTGTCCTGCACCATCTTCACCGTCTCCACGGTGCTCAAGCCCTTTCTTGCAGTCGCTGTGCCAGTCCATCTCCTGAGGGTCTTCCTCTCTTTCTCTGACTCTACCCTTCCACAGCATTGTATCTTTCTCTGGAAATGCCACTCCCAACAACATGCCCAAACTATATAAGATGAAGTTTTGCCATCCTGGACTCAAAAGAACAGTGGTTGCACTTCCTCAGGACAGATTTTGTTTGTTTTTATAGCAGTTCATGGGATATTCAGCACTCTTCTCCAACACCACGACTCAAAGGCATCAACTTGTCTTCTGTCATCCTTATTCATTGTCCAACTTCCACATGCATTAAAAGCAATTGAAAATACCATGACTTGAGTCAGATGCACCTTAGTCTCTAAAGTGGCAGAATCTAGTAAGGAGTAAATTGTTTTTTTAGGTATGTATTGTGTTGTTATGTGTCATGCAGTCCCTCGAGATGCATAGCAACCCTATGAGCAGTAGGTTCTGAACTTTGCTTTCTCCTGAGTTGACCTCACCATCTCTGACACACCTGTCCCCAATGCCACCGTCACTGTGTCAGTCCATCTCACCAGGGACTTCCTGCTGTGCTGTCCAAAGATGACATCTTTAATGTTGCTGAGGAAGGACAGAACCCAGTTCAGGCTAAGAAAGAAAGTTCATTGAGGAGAAACTGCCAGACTGACTCTCAACTAGAGACCAGCACCTCCTTAGAGTGGTTTTAAATGGTCTTACAAGGAAAACGGGGATTTGAAGATGTACACAGCTGCTTCTTATAAGATAAGAGAGCAGATCAGAGTGGTATATGGTTGTTCTTGGGAAATGGAGGTGGAGTAATTTTGCAGTCCTAAGATGTGCCTGATTCAGGCCATAGTCTTCGCAATTGCTATATGTTAGAGAGTGTCAGAAAAGTGGAATAATTTTGCAGTTTTAACTGAGATAAAGTTACAGCTGCTGATTTCTGTGGTTTGATGATTTCTGTGGCTGTTCTGGGGAAAGGGAGGGAGAGCAGCTCCAAAGCCCTAATATTTCAGCCTTTTTAAAATATGATTTGGGCTTTTGAGTTTCTCTTCTGTAACTACTTCCTGCTGGAAGGGGATGATGATCTAAATGAGGGAAAGGCTGTTGGTTTTAGGCAGTGGAGTCGTCAGATGTGACAATGGAGGGTAATGGTTGGTACCCAGTTGATAATACGAGGAGGTACCGGAGGTACCGGACTGTGTCATTAGTAAAGGCTTTCATCTACTCCAGTAGAAAACTAGAGAGAAATCACATGGGGGAAGGACCAAACATTAAGATTAAGAAAATTGGAGCTGCAACTACAATCCCAGACGCGCACGGTTCGAATCCACCAGATGCTCTGCTGGGGAAGGAGGGGCAGTCTCCTCCTGTACCAGTCAGATCTGATTTGAAGGTACACTCACACACACACACACACACACACACACACACACAAAATAAGATTAAGAAAATTACACTAATAGGGCCAAGAAGAAGAGAAGCCAGAGTAGCCAAACTTCAAGGGAGGAGCAAAAATTCCATTTTTAAAAAAAATTTCCAGGGGAGCTCTGGTGGCCTAGTGGCAAGGAGCTGCAACTATAATCCCAGAGGCGCACGGTTCGAATCCAACAGATGCTCTGCCGGGAAAGGAGGGGCAATTTCCTCCTGTACCAGTCAGATATGATTTGACGGTACACTCACAAAAAAATTTAAAAAAAAATTCTTATTCTCTTTGATTCTTTCTTGAAATTTATTTACCTTGCCTTGATTGGTTTACATAGTAATAATATTCTTCTCCTAGGAAGAGGTGACGAACTCCAGTCCAGTTTGCCAAGGAAAGGGTGTTATTACTATAAGCGGAGGAAACATTGTTTACTGCTTTTGTGCTTTTAATTGAAAGCAGGCAGGTAATATTTGAGGTAGGGAGAAGGATCACATTGTCTGCTAGTTGACACATGAGAACTGTTTAGTTGGAGTTTGAAGTGTAATTTTTAAAGTCTAATCATGTAGAACTTGGGTAGTTACAGACTGCTTTTTATCTTAGGGGTTGATAAAGTTAACAGTTTTTAGCGAGTGTTGGACTGGTATGATTTAGAACTTGAAAGATGGTATTTAAAATACGTCTTATAAAATCCTACCAAAAGCAATCTACAACACAATCCCAATACAGATAACAAATTCATTTTTCAAGGAGATTGAAAGGGAAATTGTCAAATTTACTTGGAGAGAAATGACCTTGAATAAGCAAAAAACTTCTGAGAAACAAAAATGAAGTGGGAGGCTTAGTATTCCCTGACCTCAAAATCTACTATACAGCTGTAGTACCGAAAACAGCATTGTACTGGTACAATGACAGGCAAATAGACCAGAGAAACAGAATTAAGAACTCAGAAATAGACCCAGCTATCTATGGTCAACTAATCTTCGAAAAGTAAATAAAACCTATCAAATGCAGAAATGGTAACGTCTTCAACAAATGGTGTTGGCAAAACCGGACTGCTACCTGCAGAAAGCGGAAATTGGCTCCACCTCTCACACCATACATAAAAAACACACCTCAAGGTGGATCAGAGACTTGGGAGTAAAGCCCAAAACCATAAAGTTCATAAGAGACAAATTGGGATCAAGTTTTGAAGGCCTAGTCTGCGGTATAAAGAGACTACCAAATACAGCCAGAAATGCAAAATCTGAAGAGGATAAAACTGATGAATGGGACCTTAAAGATTAAATCAATCCCTGTGTCCATCAACAACTTTTTTCCAACCAGGTGAAAAGAAAACCTACCGATTAAGAACAAATATTTGGCAATATCATCTCAGACAAGAGCCTCATAATGAAAATTTCTATAATACTCCTGGGCCTCTACATGAAAAAGACTGATAACCCAATTACAAAATGGGCAAAAGACATGGGAGGAGTTTTCACAGAGGAAGATATTTAGATGGCCAACAGACACATGAAGAAATGCTCCAAATCACTGACAATAAGAGAGATGCATATCAAAACCACACTGAGATATCATCTCACTCCAGTAGCAGTGGCAAAGTTTAACAGGACAGCAAGCAATCAATATTGGAGAGGATGTGGTGAGATAGGAACTTTTATACAATGTTGGTGGGATTGTAAATGATATACCACTCTGGAAGACAGTTTGGTGCTTTCTCAAAGAGCTGAACATAGAAATTCCATATGATCAACTATTCCATTGCTTGGGTTATACCGCTAGAAAAAGAGAACTGAGGCTCAAACGGAGACTTATACACAATGTTCACAGCAGCATTATTCACCATTGACAGACATGGAAGTAGTTCAGATGTCCAACCACAAATGAATAGATTGGGAAGTTGTGGTACATTCATACAATGGACTACTATGCAGCACACAGTAGCAATAATTTTGTAAATTACTACCTAACTTGGGAAAGACTAAAGAGCATTATGCTGAGTGAACTAACTCAGTCCCAAAAGGACAAATACTGTATAAAACCATTATTATAGAATGAGTATGAAGATCTACTGCAGTGGGGAGGGTGGAAGTAGAGGGGTGAGGATGGATAAGAAAAGTGTGGGGTGTTAATCAAAAGGCTGCACAATTCTGTGGGTAAAGGGGGTTGAAGGAAATTGGAATGGTCTTTTGTGAACAGCAATGTATTCAAATTTTGTAAATAAGTCAGTACAAAATAAAAAAAATGAAAAAAATTGGTCTTATAGGAGTTTCTGCATTAATTGGCTGAGTGAGTTTCTTTTAATTGATGAGTACTCATTTTTGTATTGTTGTTTGGTGTCATTGAGCTGTAAATAACTCATAGCGACCCTATGAACTTAAGACCTGAACATTTGTATAACTTTCATCGTTTCTCCACATTCATAGAGTTTCTGGAGGCAAGCTATTTCAGAAGTGGATGCCATTCCTGCTTTCAAGCTTGTTTTAATTGAGAAGCTCCACCAAACACTGTCTGTCATGGGTAATCATTATCGCCTTTGACACATCAGTGTCACAGTATTAAGCATGACAGCAACCACGAGTTACCTCTGTATAGCAATGCACAGACCAGTGTTATACCACTTATAAGAATGTTTGACCAAAAACAATTAAAACCAGGCCTGAGTGCCACAGATTAAAATCACACACCTTTGGCTCGATAGCATTACTTTATATCTCCTAGGGCAACAGGAGATTGTTGTTTGGTGCTGTCAAGTAGTAGACTCATAGTGACCCTATGAACGAAAGACCTGAACACTTGTATAATTGTCATCATTTCTCCATGTTTATAGAGTTTCTGGAGGCAAGCTGTTTTAGAAGTGGATACCACTCCTTCCAATCCTTCCACTCCTGAAGACTTCCAATCCGTACTCCAGCCCCATACTTCTGGCCAAATGTGTTTTTAAATGGGAGGCCGAATGCAATCAACTCACACTCAATAGTCACACTCAATAGAGTAAACATTCCATCCTAAACCTCACCAGAACCAGGAAGCAAACCTCTGTAGAATCCAGCTGCTCCAGATGACTTCCAACATGGATTCCAGCCCCATACTGCTGGCCAAATGCATTTTTAAATAGGAGGCCAAAGACAGTGCTTGGTGGAACTCCTATATTAAAACAAGCTTGGAAGAAGCAGGAGTGGCATCCACTTCTAAAATAGCTTGCCCCTGGAAACTCTATGAACGTGGAGAAATGATGAAAGCTATACAAGTGTTCAGGTCTTTTGTTCATAGGGTTGCTACGAGTCATCTGTGACTCAATGGCACCTAACAACAACAACAACAACAACAACAACAACATCTTTGTATACTTTTAAGAGAAAGTTTGCTATTGAAGGTTAGTTATTACCTTAAAGAGCTGGCAATATACTTTTAACTCTGGGTGTATATTGAAGCATACTGGCAACGTTGTTGTGTTATGTGCTGTCAACTTGCCTGTGACTCATAGTGACCCTATGTACAATAGCTCTGAAGCCTACCCTGTCCTGAACCAGTCACACCAACCCCAATTGCCCCAGTTACTATATCAATCCAAGTTGTCCGAGATCTTCCTCTCCTTTGCGTTCCCTCCACTCTTCTAAGCATGATGTCCTTCTCCAAGGATCAGTCCCTCCTGGCCACATGCCCATAGTATGTGAGACTCAGGTTTAATCCTCTCTAGGAAAGACCTGCTTGTTTTCTTCACAGTCCATGGTATGTTCAAGACTCTTCTCCAACACCACCACTCAAAGACACTAATTCTTCTCCTGTCATCCTTAGTCATTATCCAGGAAAAAACATTAGCCATCCACATCTGAAATATAACAAGCCTTTGAAAATCCTATGTGCAATGTACTGGCAATGAGTTAACACTATTTCAAATAATAGGGTGAAAAGAACTTTAATATTTGTAATAATTTTAATGACAAGTGTAGGTTGTTTTTTTTTAAATAAAAGTTCAGAAGTTTTAGATATGACTAGAAATTGATAGGAATATAACACTCAATTTTATATACAGTTTAACAGGGAAGTTTGTTATTTGTTTGCAGGGTTTTAAGAAAATGCTTAAAATAGCAAATTAGAGGGGGAAAAGAAAATTACTAAAATATTATAACGCTGTTGTTGTTGTTGTTATGTGCCGTCGAGTTGCTTGCGACTCATAGCGACCCTGTGTACAACAGCCCTAAACTCCACTCTGTCCTGTGCCAATCGCACCGTCTCCGACACTCCCATCCCAATTATCCCAGTCACTGAATCAATCCACCTCATAGAGGGCCTTCCTCTCCTGCGCCGTCCCTCCACCCTCCCAAGTATGATGTCCCTCTCTAAGGACCGGTCTCTCCTCACAATACGTCCAAAGTATGTTAGATGGAGCTTCAGAATCCTTGCCTCCAAGGAGCCACCCGGTTTATCCCTTTCCAGGACAAATCTGTTTGTTTTCCTAGCAGTCCATGGTATTCTCAGTACTCTTCTCCAGCACCACAGCTCAAAGGCATCAATTCTCCTTCTATCCTCCTTGGTCATTGTCCAACTCTCTGATGCATAACAAGTGATTGAGAAGACCATGGCCTGTATCAGACGCACCTTAGTCTCCAAAGAGACACCATTGCTCTTCAGCACTTTGGAGAGGTCCCTAACAGCAGACTTGCCCATGGCAATGCGCCTTTTAATTTCCTGGTTGCTGGTGCCAAGACTGTTGACTATGGAGCCAAGCAAACTAAAGCTGTGTACAATCTCAATCTCTTCACCATCCATTATAACACTAAGTATCTTAGAGTAATGTTCAGAAGAAAGTGGATTATCTTACCAGCAGTGTCCATGCATACTCAAGGCTTCTCCAGTCGTATAGTGATGCTGTGTTGATCATTCTTTATGGCCCAGAGAGAACCAAGACCCAGTCAGTCTGATTGCTCTTCTGCTACCAACACATACTTGGGGTGTTACTGAGCTGTGTGTTTATGAGAACTGCATTGGAAGTAAGTGACAGGAGGCTTCCCTTCTGCCCCTTTACTCTCTTGAAGCATTTTTTTATATTTACGGTTTATGTGACCCTGACTAGGCTTTCCACACTGGAAACAAAAGACTTGGAATTCAGTTCTTTGGGCACATTTGCTTCATGAAAAAATATACTCTGATAGCAATTTTGGAAATTTGGTTTTTAGCTGGGCCTTCTTGTCAGCCCTCCAAGGTGCTGTTGTGGACGAGTTATTTCCGGCAGCCTGTGGTGGTGAGTGGGACACCAGGGGGCACTATCACATTGGGTATGGCCTATCTCAGGCTTCACTCACTGTCAGGCCTCAGCCATGCTGTGTTGCTCTAAGGGAGTGCCTGCCTGTCTCTGAGCCTTCGCTGCTGCGCTGCAGAGAGCGCTCTGGAAGATGTGAAGAGCAAAGAGGCCCTTAAGATGTGGTACACTCAGCACAGCAGCCACGTTGTACATGCAGTTTGTTAATCAGATGCATTGACTGCTGGCGAAATGATTTTCTTGGTTAAGCCCATCATTCAAAATCAAGGATACAGAAAAGTGTCCTGATTTACAAGCAAATTGTACTTCTCTACTCTCCTGCCGAAAAATGCTTACTTTAAACATGTATGCACAAACTCTGGCCTTTATTTTTCTAAGTACAGCGTAACGAATACTGTTTTAGTGTCTCCTTTGAATTATGTTGAATGTGGCTTTATAACTAATATGTGTTCTCTCATGGTTAATACTCTGTGTGAATTTGAGAAAATGCATACTAATTAGTTGAGTGCAGTTTGTGTTAATGTCTGCTAGGTTACTTTTAATTTGCTGTACTGAGCTAACCTGGAGTTGTTGTGATGCTGAACCTTGTGCCATTGGGGTGTTAAATGTCCTAACAGTTACTCATGGTGGACAGTGTTTGGTGGAGCTCCCAGTTTAAGACAGGTTTGGAAGTCAGAGTGGCATCCACTTCCTAAACAACATGCCTCTGGAAACTCTATGAACTTTGAGAAATGATGATAGTTATATAAAGGCCTCAGGTCTTTCATACACAGGGTTGCTGTGAGTTGTGCTCAGCTCGATGGCAATCAACAACAGTAACAACAACAACAACGAAAGTGGTCACTTGTCTCCAGAAAGCCAAATTTATTTCTGGTGATGTTCCTGGATGAAAAAAGAACATAGAAGTTGATAGTTCAAATTCACAGAATGATACTTTGGAAGAAAAGACTAGGTGGTCTGTGTCCAAAAAGTTTATAGGCAGGAGAACCATGTGTGTCAGTGTTCACTGTAACATGGGGTCATCCTGAGTTGGAATCGGCTGGAAGCAATGAGTCTCTCATTTTTCTTTTTGGTACAAACATCTTAGAACTTGACCACTCAAATCAAATGCCTTTGGTTCAGAGACAAACACATGACCTGTTGTGGGCCAATCAGTTGTGTATCCTGCCCTGGACCAATCAGAAGGGGGCTCCATTACAGTCTTTTTTGTCTCTGGGAGAATGGAGGCTCGTGGTCTTCTACCTTGGTTCCTGTGGCCTTCCAGGAGGGGAATGTGTCCTGCGTGCACTTGCGCTGGGCCACGTTATTTAGATTTATGCTGCGGGCGCCAAGCCAATTCTGTTCTTTTCCCGATCGTAGACAGAGAAATACAGCCTCAGGAAGGCGTCTCCTAGAATCCAGTTCTGTTTCAATAGGTCGGAGGGTGGTTGTTCGAAGTTACTGTAGCACCATTTCCCATACTAGGGGAGACAGGAAATGCATATGTTCAGACAACCATGCCACACACCCACCCAGCATCCAGCATCTCAGCATGCAATTTTCTGGTTTTATCTGCCTCCTCTGTAGGCCTGGAGGCCCCTTCAGCAGGGGCAGGGGGTGGGGTGGAGTGGGGTGGGTGGGGTAGGGTGGGGAGTGGGGTGGGGTGGAGGGTGGCCCCAGGCACTGGAACTCCTTGCAGAACCCTCACACTGCACCTTCTTTCCCCCTGATCCCTCACTGAGCTATTCTCTGCAGAGATGGCCTGTTCTCTCCTTACCCTCTAATTAGTTCAAGACAGCACCCCCGTCACCTCCTCCAGGCAGCCTTCCTGGACTGCCTTCCCTTCTCAGCCACTCCTGACGAGGTGGGGCGACTTTCCCTTGTGCTCCTCTGTACCTGGTGCTTTTGTCACCACGCTGTATTGATTGCCCTGACCTGCCGGCCTGTGTACTTGGGGCTGCCATGCTGCCCAGCATTGAGCAGGGATGTGTCTAAAGCCCGCTTCTGAACCCCACTCATCAGCCCTCCTGTAAGACCTGCGGGGCAGCAGCCACATTAGTTAAGTTTATGAACAAAGCATTCGCCAACCAGTTGATTCTGACTCACAGAGATTTGTTTCAGAATAGAATTGCATGCACTTCTGTGCTTTTCAATGGCTGCCATTTTTCAGGAGTAGATTGCCAGGCCTCTCTTCCTAGGCACCTCTGAGTACAATCTAACTACCAGTCTGTTGGTTTAGCAGCCAAACTCTTTAACTAGTTGTGCCACCCCAGAGACTCCTCAGTGAACCTAACCATGGAATCAACTCTGAATCAGAGTGACCTTTCTTTGGATTTCTGAGATTGAAATTTTTTTTTAAAAAATTGTTTTCATGCAATCACTCATATAGATTGTGTTTCAGAACATTGTTTAAGTTGTACAATGGCTTTAGTCACGATGTCTTACTGAATTCTCACTGTACTCTCCCATTCCCTTTGCCCTCTCCATCCATTTAATAATCTCTGCTCCTTCAGCTGAACTTGAAATCTTTAGAGCAAGCTGTTTGTCTGTCTCCCTGAGAGTCGCAGGTGGATTTGAACTGCTAGCCTTTCAATTTGCAATACAACATAAAAGAGCATTGCAACTACACCATGAGAGCCCCTTACCTAAGCCTAGAATTGTTTCCATTCCTTCTCTTCCTCAAGCCTTCTGCCATCCCACATTCTCTAAACTCCCGTGGGAAGCTGGCATTTATGTAGCGTCAGTTACGTGCCAGGCACTGGGGGCTACAGACACTGTGCATTATTCATTTATTCATGCCGATAGCCCATCATTCTGACTGCTCTATAAATTTTGGAGGGGCTGTTATCCCATTTACAGAAGTAGGAACTGAGGCTTAGCAAGATGAAGTGAGTGCCTAGTAGAACCAGGCTGATCATATAATTTATCAGCCAAAGCAGGAAAATCTGACATGGAAGGGGACACTCTGTGTGGTTACGGTGAGTTGGCTCTGCCTCTGTCCCTTTGAGCCACTTAGGAATTCTGTAGCAAGTTTGGGCCATCTCAGTTTCTTAGCTGAACTGGAAGATCCTTGAGGGAGGGCCTTTAGTGCCCCTTCCCCGTTATGCTAGTGCATGGAGTGACAGAGCAGCAATTATCTACAGGTAAATAGCTCCCAGGCCGCCCCTGGCAAAAAGATATTTTGTTAAGGCACCAAAGCCAGGTGCGCTTGACCACAGCTGCAGTGGCATGGTTTGGACACCAGGCGGACTTCCATCAGCACTGACCAGCAAATGCGGCAAGTGCTCAGCTCTCTGGACCCTGCCTCTCACCTGTTGTGTGTAGGTGCTGGCTGGCACTGTGTAGTTAATGCCATTGATGGCAAAGACAATATCAGGGAGGGTGTGAACGGCTTCACAGTCCACGACGTACTGTAAGAGACAGAGAAGGTGGGAGAAGGTTGGTCCAGCACCGTTCCGTGTGAGGGCTGCTGCACTGACCCTCTGGAACAGCCCTGTACCTCGCCATTAAGGCTTTTCTGGGCCTTGATGAGACTGTGGATGTTGTAGATGTCCATATATGGTCCGACGAGCAACGAGGTTCCAGTATCCAAAATGGCCTGGCATCCATCTCTGCAGGCAACGGTCATGCCTTCCATGGAAATACTGTGAGAAGGGGACAAAGCAGGGCCTGGGGTCACTGGACCACCCAGCCCAGTTCCCTAGCCTGCTTCCTGAACATCTAAAGATCAGCCCTTCAGCTCATGCCTCCCTTTCTGTTTTCCTGTTGTGCTGGGCACACTGACCTTCTCTGATCTCCTTGCTGTTTTTGAATGAACCACTTACTTCATGCCCCAGGGCCTTTGCACTTGCTGTGCTATCTGTCAGGAGCAGTTCCAGGCCTCTCTGCATGGGGAACTTCTTTCTCCTCCTCTAGGATCCCATTTACTTGTCAGATTTTCAGGCATGTCTTCCCCACACACTAGAGGAGCCTCCTCCAGGTCAGTTCCACCATATCCATCCTCGTTTCTTGTGTGGATGGTAGTAATTCACTGTGGATGGCAATCCCCATGTCGTGTGGCTGTTCCACCACATGGGAGGCTGCTCAGAACAGACCATGCACTCTGCCTCCCGCACGTGTGAGCACACAGAGTGTTCCTAACATGTTTGACTGACAAGAAGGGACAGGCCTTTGTGGCACAAATTGTGTCTGTGTGTATAACGGCACAGATCCACGTGTGTGTATACATCTGTGTCTTTGTGTCAGGGTCTCACGTGAAAGTATCTGTGTGTGTCTGGGTCATAGGTCATAATGTGCGTCTTTGTGTGTGTGATCATCTGTTTGATCCTGTGTATCTCACGTGATTGCATCTGTGCATGTCTGAATATGTATGTGTAAAGGTGTGCACACAAATGTGTGTGTGTTGGTGTGTATATGTATCTAACGAAGAGTGTGTCTCTGTGATTTTGTGTGTTTACATGTGTTCGTGTGTGTCTTTCTGAGTCTGTTTTCTGTGTCTAACGCAGTCTAATTCTATGATTGTGTAGTAGTGTAACTGAGGGGCATCACTGGGACAGGACTCAGAGGGAGGGTCTTACCGGTCCATGGTGACCTGCCAGAAGAGGGGTCTGGACAGAGGCACCCAGTTGAGCTCTCCTTTGTAGTAGGATTTGTCCACGCCACCGAACATGGCCACACTGCCGTTCTCTCCGTTGCTGCAGGGGAGAAGGAAGAGGGAGGTTCATTGTCGGGGGAACCAGTGGCCTCATGTACCCAGAGCCACGCTGGCCTTCTCCCACCCAGTCCACACAGTGCTGCCTGAGGAGGAGGCAGTGCCATAGCGCCGCTGCATAGATGAGGACTCAGGACAAGGAGAAGGTAGGCACATGTTCTCTGTTGGTCCCAAGGCTGCTGAGGGAGGAAGCTGAGATTTGATCCAGGCAGTCTGGCTTCAGGTCTGGGCTCACCTACTCATGCTCCTTCACAGAGAGCAGGCCCATTTAACAAGCATGGACCCAGGACACCTCAGAGAAGGAAGTGCCAGCAGGCACGGCCCATCTTGTCTGACCAGCCAGGCTTCAGAGAAGGTAACAGGCCCACAGGGACTGCATGGATGAGGGCATGACCTCCTGTTCCCCAGCCGTGCACCTGGGGCCTTAGCCTGTGGTTACAGTTTGGAAGGAGTTCAGATCCCAGCTCTGCAGTGTGAACTTACTTATTTGAGGCATGAGGTTACCATCCTCCTGCAGCTGCTTCTTCTGGCGAGAAAAGTCTCCCTAAATGAGGACTGTCTTGTCTATGCTTCTCCTGAGTCCTCTACTCCCCAGACCAGGGAGTCAGTTTGCAATGACTGGATACCACCCACCAGTAGGGAGGGTCCCAAGGGCTGAGCTCACGTCCTGCAATTTTCTGTACTACACTGAGCACAGTCGTGTGCAAGGCCCTTTCTGGGCCTCAGTTTCCTCATCTTGTCAGTGAAGGGCATGGGGATGACAAGGACCATGAACTTTTTTGGTCAAGGGCCAGATAGTGGCTGTTTTAGGCTGAGTGAGCTCCAATGCCCCCACTTCACTTACTCAGCTCTGCTGTTGGAACACAAAGCAGCTACAGATCATACTTGAACATGGCTGCATTCCAATAAAACTTTATACACAAAAACAGGTGGTGGGCTGGACTTGGCCTGTGGACCAAATGGTCTACGGATTTCTCCAGCCCCTAGACAAGACTATGTCTAAAGAAACATCTGGATCTGAAGGCCTATGAATTTTCATATCATTTTTCTTTCAACCGTCTTGGAGAGAGGGCTTATTTAGCAGTCC
This sequence comes from Elephantulus edwardii, assembly GCF_000299155.1. Lineage (NCBI taxonomy): Eukaryota > Metazoa > Chordata > Mammalia > Macroscelidea > Macroscelididae > Elephantulus > Elephantulus edwardii. The sequence goes on from NW_006400018.1 coordinate 2,025,959, forward strand.
CTAACAGACACAATATGGACTGAGGCTCAATGTCAAGAAGACAAAAATTCTCACCACTGGACCAATCGGTAGCATCAGGATGGATGGCGAAGAAGAGATTGAGATTGTTCACAGCTTCAGTTTGCTCGGCTCCACGGTCAACACTCTTGGCACCAGTAGCCAGGAAATCATAAAACATATTGCGATGGGAAAGTCTGCGGTTAGGGACCTCTCTAAAGTACTCAAGAGCAACGGTGTCTCTCTGGAGACTAAGGTGCCCCTGATACAGGCCATGGTTTTTGCAATCACTTGTTATGCATCAGAGAGTTGGACAATGACTAGGGAGGATAGAAGGAGAATTGATGCCTTTGAGCTGTGGTGCTGGGGAAGAGTATTGAATGTACCATGGACTGCCAAGAAAACAAACAGATTGATTGTAGAGAGGATTAAACCAGGCTGCTCCTTGGAGGCAAGGATTCTGGGGCTTCGTCTGACATACTTTGGACATGTTGTAAGGAGAGACAGGTCCTTGGAGAGGGACATCATGCTTGGGAGGGTGGAGGGACAGCGCAGGAGGGGAAGGCCCCTTTTGAGGTGGATTGATTCAGTGACTGGGGTAATCGGGGTGGGTGTGTCAGAGGCAATGGGTGTGTCAGATTGGCAGAGGATAGAGCACGGTTTAGGGCTGTTGTACATAGGGTCGTTATGAGTCGCAAGGGACTCGACGGCACATAACAACAACAACAACAACAGACACAGCCAAATCAGGCTCAGTTAACGGAATGGGGTGATGTTTGAGATGCCCCTGGAAGAAAGGCCTGGTGATCCATCCTGGAAAACCCAAACCTAAGCCAACCCCGCCCTTTCAATTTCAACTCGGTGATCCTGCAGCAGGAATGGAGCTCCCAAGCTGTAAATCTAATTCTGCAGGAACAGACTGCTGCTTCTCTTCTGTGGAGTGGCTAGTGGATTCAAACTGCTTATCTCTTGGTCCACAGCCAGGTCAAAAGGGCTTTGCTTTTTTTTCCCCAGGCCAGACTTACCTGGACAAATAGAAGGCAAAGATGCCCTCAGCAATGTGGCCTCCTTTCCACAGGGTGTCAAAAATAGGAGTAGTGCTGTTCATGCCAAGGGCAGGGTACACCAGGCCCAGGATGCCGTCAAAGGGCAGAGAGACCAGGAAATTGCCAGGCTTGCTGGTGCTCACACCAAACTCTTGTTCCACCTCAATTCCAGCGATCTGGTGATGGGAGAGAAGAAGGTAGAGTTCCTGTGTGAAGGCAGGAGTGTCGGGGGTGCTGCCTTGAGTGGAAGTGGTGGGAGATGCCACCTGCATCAGAGAGGAAGGGGGGTTTGTCCGCCGCCGGCTGAACCCCACACAACCCCAAGGGGCAAGAAGAGACGTGTGGGTTCCACTTTTGCTGTTGTGAGGGGACAGGCCACAGAGGCCCAGGCTTTGGGTCATTGAGGGGACTTGGGCTCAGCTCCTTTCCATATGGAGAAACTCAAAACTCCAAGTTTTTGTTTGATTTTTTTTAGTTTTCATTTTTATAAATAAAGTCTCCCCTGATTTCAAATCCTACTACACTGCCGTAGTAGTCAAGACAGCATGGTACTGGTACAATGACAGACACATAGATCAATGGAACCGAATTGAGAATCCAGAGATCAACCCATCTATCTATGGTCAACTGATCTTTGACAAGGAGATGAAATCAGTGAAGTGGGGGAACGACAGCCTTTTTAACA
>NW_006400018.1:2029321-2032025 GCF_000299155.1 Elephantulus edwardii
CAGTCTAAAAAAGGCATTTGGGCCAAATTCCTGGTATTGGGTTTTAAAGTCTGAAGGATAAAAAAAAAACCCAAAAATAAAAAAAAAAATAAATAAAGTCTCTAAAATTCCTAGAGGAAAATGTGAGGATGAGTGCAGGGGAAAGTGTTATCAATAGATTCTCAGCACTGATAACAAGAGGCTGAGCAGCCCAGAGACAAATAGACCAGAGCTGGTGAAAAGACACACCTTCTCACATCAAAGGACTTTATCAACCAGGTCAGAAGATAACCTATACTCTTGGAGAGCTTTTTTTGGGGTTGTTTTTTCTTTTTATATACCTCCTATCCAATAAGGACCTATTATCCAACATACATAAGCTACTTCTACAAGTTAACAAATACAGCCCCATTGAAAGAAAGTAAGAGGGAGGGGGGATAAAATATGAGCAGCCAGTTCTTCCAAGAGGAGATGCAGATGACCAGAACACCTAAAAGACGGTCACCATCATAGCCCTTGTTTCTAGATGTCCTGGCTCCATTCTGAGCAGAGCCACACGTAGGGGGACGCAAGTCACCAAGACAGGGGCAGTCATGTCAGTCCCCTGAGAATACTGTCTTGACAATAGGTGTTTCCCGAGGTTGTGGAGCAATGGAAAACTCAGCCATTGGCTGGTGGAAGCCATTGTACGTGAAGGAGGTACTCACTGTATGATTGGAAGGTTCTTCCAAAAGCTGGGCTGCTCCTTCAGGTGACTTTGAGAAAGATGGGCGCCCCCAGCCTTTCCCTGTCTGGCTCCATAAGCAGCAATGGACACCCCTGGGGCCAGCCCGCCCTCAGCCACTGAGGTCTGAGTTACCTTAATAGTGTCATTGCCGGTAAAGCCCTTCATACTTCCAGTACCATATTTGATGGACATCTGCTGGCCCACGAACTTGAAGGTGGTCGACGCCAGAGGGTTGAAGGCATTGTGGTTAGCTGAGGACAGGAGGGGGGCATCAGTTAGGGCTGCTGAGGACCGAGAAGGGAACGGGGTCGTGGGAGGGCAGAGCCATGGCACTCACTGCAGGCGAGGCTGTTGCAGTAGATGGAGGGCACCCAGGTGTCCGTGGAGCCTGTGTCAAAGAGGACCTGGAACGTTTGAGGGGGCGTTCCAATGCTGATGGTGCCAACGTAAGACATCTGTGCCAGCAGGTCTGGTCACTCAGATTCCCAGAGGGCCTGGCCCGCCTGCTTGAGAAGGGTTCTTTCCTGACCTCAATTTCCGAATGTTCCACCTCATGCTTTGCTCAAGCCAGTGCCTTTATTCACAAACTTCCTCATCTCCCTGTCCCTCTGTAAGTCCTCTTCCTCCAGGCAGCCCTCCAAGGTCACCCCAGGCTTCTCCAGGCTTCTATTCCCTGAACTCTAAGCAAGTAATATAAATACCACAGTTGGACGTTTTAGGTGACATCTATTTAGGGCTGGGCTATAAGATCTTGAGAAGGACACAGGTGTTGAGAGCCATCAGGTAAATTTGACAGCCACCCTGCAGCACACAGTGAACTGCTCTGCAGTTTCTTAGGATGGAATCTGTGGGAGCAGATTTCCAGCCCTTCCCTATTGTGGGGCCACTAATGGCTTCAAATTGTCACCAGGGGTCTCTGCCAGAGACACCAGGCCTTCTGTAACCCACACAACAACCATCACAATGTTACTTTTTATTCCCTCCACATGAGACTTAGTAACTTTCTATGGTTGAGATTTCTCGGCTCAATAGACCGAGCACCCCCTTATGTAGGTTTTCCAAACTTGATTTACACTTGGTTCGGCTATTTGGGCCCCTGGTGAAACACTTATCTGGTAATTAAAAGGTCAGCAGTTCTAACCCACCCTCCACTCTGGAAGGCACACATGGCTGTCTGCTTCCATAACAATTGCATCCTTGGTAAGGTCACTCTGAGTGGGAATGGAGACTGTGGGGTTGTGGGATGAGTCCCAGCCATGTTATCAGTCTCCCGGGTTCATTTAGCTCAGAGGCAGCAAAGCCCCCCAACCCAAACTGCATAGCTCATTGGTGCTCATTGGCTTGTCATTTGCACAGAAATAGCTGTCAAGAAATAACGATGTGAAAGCCTCTCCACTAGGAAAATACAAGTGGGGTGGGGGTGCAGTTTGTCTGTCCTGGGGGTGTGTGTGCCTGGGAGGTGGCCTGGGGGAACTGTCTCAGCTCAAACACCAGGGTCCCCCCCATGCGCTCTCAGGGGGCGCTGCAGGGCGCTGCCTCCCCCTCCCCCCCCCCATCCAGGTAGTTTCTCAGAGTCTGAACAGCTACATCAGGAACCTGGGCCCCGTGGAAGTGGCTGTAGGTGATGGTGTAAGGATTGAGCTCCAGGAATTGTTGGAGCAAGTCTCTTTCCCAGAGGCTTTCTTGCAGTGTTGTGACCTTTGTCAAAGGGACCCTTCAACAGGAAATGAGAGCCCACAGTCAGGTGCCCCATGTGACGGTGTGACCCCCACACTCTACACTCGAGTTGCATCTGGATGAAGATTTTTCTCGCTGTCAGGAAGGGCCAACCCCCCAGTGCAACGGCAAGATCATAGCAGGGACCTAGGTGTGAACCCAAGGTCTCTGCAGGACTGGGCGAATCACAGGACTCCTGTGGCCTCAGTTTCCCCATCTATAGAAAGAGGAATAGATATCAACCCCACAGCTCTGTGGAGCCGACTCCAGCCCGCCCTCCAC
>NW_006400018.1:2032457-2039272 GCF_000299155.1 Elephantulus edwardii
CTCACTCTCACAGCTGGATGTAGAGGAGGCAGAGTGGATTCCCCATCTGTCCAGGGCTCACCCGGAAGAGGGAGGTAGGAGAGAGGAAGCCAGGAGATGAGAAAGACCTCGGGGGTGAGGGGTAGAGGTGAGGAATAAAGGAGGGAAATGATGAGGGGAGAGAAATGAGAGAGGAGAGGGAGAGGTGAGAAACGTGGGGAGCCCTGCACGCCCCAGATGAGAAAGACCCCAAACAGTTGATGTCAAGTGGCTTGTGATGCATGAGGACCCCACGTGTGTAGAGTAAGAGGGCTGTATAGGGGTTTTGCCAGAACTTTCTTCCAGGGCATCTTTGGGTGGGGTCCTGCCACTAACTTTCTTTTTTTTCCTTCTTCTCCTTTACTGTGTGTACATTTATTGATTGCTGGGAATACACTCCATGGCAATCCATGGCATGCATGTGCAAGAAGAAATGGACCAAATGTGAAATGAAGCTGCTCGCTAAGACGGCTGGGAGTCAGTAAGGTCACGCAGATTGGATCTGAGGACACGGTGAGGAGGACGCAGCCAGCTTTTAGGTTGTTATTAGGATTCCTGCTAGGATTTCTTCTGAAACTCCTTTTTCCCAATTACTTAGGAACTACCAGGAAAGACCAGCCTGCCTTTAAACTAAACAAATAATGGCAGGGATTTGCAAATCATAGCCCTACTTAAAAAAGGAAAAAAAATGTATCTATGGTCTTCATAGTTTACTTCAGTAATTTGATCTTACATTTCATTAAGACATTTCCACTTTAATAAACTGTCCCATACTCATTCGATTTAATCGTGGAGCACTTATCTGTTTGTACCACCCAGGGGCACACACAGAGAAAGCGAAAGAGAGAGAGCAGAGGTGGAGACCCTGCGATGCAGAACAGGGCAAGGAGACGAGAGCGCTCCTGGAGAGGACCGCGGCACAGCTGTGCAGGGTGTGCACCGAACAATTCCAAGCACAGTGTTCACAAAGCCGGAGCTTGGGACCCTACAGTTCTACAACCCTGCAGACCTGTCCCACGATCTTAGACCCCTGAGCCCTCCTGTATATGAGTCAATATCTTCCACAGATTCCCGGAAGATGACAACATGTCCTTCTGCACCCCTGGAGGACAGAGAGTAAAAAGATGAGAGCGAATCCAGAAAGAGAGCTGCCCCATCATTGTGCATCCTCCAGAGTCACAGTATCATGGCCTCCGAGAGAGCCACCAGCCCGAGGATCCAAAACCACCTCATGTCTGTGCTGGGTTCAGAGAACTCAGTGAACTCAGTGAAGAGCCTTCTCTGGGGACTGACTCTCTGGAGCCCTCTTTATACACAGACATGCTCACCTGTCCCAAACTCGCTCTGAGGGCTCCAGGTGGGGCTTGATGAGAAAATCAGACCATAAAGAAACAAAAAGGGCATGTCAGAAATTTCTTAGGATACAGAGCTGAGGATTCATTGCCTTGGGCTTGGATGGAGTAATAAAGTTAAAGGAAGCCACATAGCCTGACCCAAAGTAGGGAGAGGATTGCTTCTAAGGAGTTAAAGGATCGCAAAATTATATAAAACAAAGTGAAGGAGCTGGCCCAATGCTTGCACTCTCCCCAATGTCCTGGGGAGATACTTTTGCTTCACTGTCCTTTAGGGAAGGAAGTTCAGATCGAGAAGGATAGACTTTGTGAGACAATCGGTTGGCATATGAGTGAATGAGTTCAGGTGAGAAAGGACCCCTTTGTGCTGTGGTGTTGGAGGAGAGTACTGACAACCCCATGGACAGCCTAAGAGCAAACAGTTACGTCTTAGAGAAGACGCAGCCCGAGTCCTCCTTGGATGCAGAGATGATGAAGCTTCGTCTGGAATCCTTTGGGCTTGTTGTGAGGAGAGGCTATTCCTTGCAGAGGGTGAAAGGTGGAGGGTCATTGAAAGAGAGGAAGACCCTTAATGAGATGGATCGACACAGTACCTGCAGCAATGGTTCAGGTGTGTCAGCGATGACAAGGAAGGCACAGGATGGGGCAGGTTCAGATCTGTTGACCACAGCAAGTCTATGAGTGATACTCCGATTGAAGGCACCTGACCACTGCAATAACAACAACAGGTGGGACCCAGGTTAGGGACTCTCATGTTGCCACCCTATTCTAAAGGTCTAGACTAGAGTAGCATCCCCACTGTATAACCTCAGTATTGTAAATTATTTGATACTCGCATCCAAAAGATACTTTATCCATGCAGCAAACATTTGTGTGCAAAGCAATGTGTGCTGAGAACTGGGCTGGAAGCGGACAGAGCAGCTGAATAAGATCTGAGTCCTGCCTTCAGGGTGTTTGCCCTTTAGAGCCTGCTCTTAGCTGTCAGTGAGTCAGCAGAGAATGACTGGCTGCTCCTTCCTGCTCCACCCTCAGGACGGGTGGTGGAGGGGCTGATGTTTGTAAGTGGGCCGTCAGACTGTTCCTTCTCAATCTTAAGGGCCATTAGTTGAAACTGACTCATAGTTGACCCTCCATATGGGTTTTCAGAGGCAGTAAATCACACAGGAGATTGTCCATCTTTCTCTATGGAGCAGGTGATGGATTAGAACTCTGTACCTTTCTGTTGGCAGTGCAATTCTTTACAGCTAAGCCACCATAGCTCCCTGATAAAAACCAGTGTGGCCTCAGAGCACACGAGTCTTCTTCTTGGCAGTTCAAATCCACCAGTGGCTTCTCCTGAAGGGAAAGATGAGCTGTCTCCTTCTGTGAGATTAAGAGCCTCAGAAAACCGTGGAGAAAAGGGAGCTTCCTGGAGCATGTAGCATGGGTTAGTCTGTCCCCATGTCTGCGTTTCAGGATGGCTCGTCCCACAGAACCACTGGCAAACACGATCGTTAGGGGAATCTTAATAGTTGAAGCTATGAGTATAATTGAAGCTTACTTTTTGTTTAAGAAACTGAACTCAAGCCAAGATTTCAGAGAACTAATGAGCCAGAAGTTTCTCGTAATCTTGGAAGTTTATTACTATTGAACAATCTGCAATGTATGGAGTTAGAGAGCAAGATCGAGAAAAATGGCTGACCAGCAAAAATTAGGACCAGTCATCACGTTCAGCTTCCCGTGTAAGCTGCTTGAGACCTTTGGAAGAAAGAGACGAAAGATGAGCCCACCCCATTGGACAGTTGGTGGTTCCACCGACCACCTGCTTGCCTGACCACTGTGACCTGAAGCTCACTACACACCCACCGCACAAAGTCCATTGCCTGCTGTTTTCTCTATGTATCAATATTTAGTGATTCATGTTTTAATACACTCATGGTTTAGAAGTAAAAGATTATGAAAAGGGGGGGGGAAGAAAACTGCTGGAGGGTCAACTACTAGTCAAGTTCTGTTGTGCCCATGAAATGCCCCTCAAAGAAATCCAAAAACACGTCTGAAATTTCAAGAGCATTTATTATATATATTCCACGCGTGGAGACTTTTCTCCTTCCTCCGGGAGGTGGTGAAGGAAAAAAGCCCAGAGTTTTCCCTCCCACTTGCTTTTATAGCTCTTTTGAGTGCCCCTCTTAGGGCGGGGGGATTGCGATCTTGGTTGGTGGGTTGGCTTTTGATGGACTGGCTACTTTGCCCGCCTTTACTTCTTTTGTGTCACGTAGACACTAGTTAATTTCTTACTTTTCAAGGACAGACCAGGCTTTACCTGAGGCACTCAGGCACTCGTGTTTGACTTAAGCTAAGAATTTTTATGGCCCGCTTCTGCCTCTAGCGTCAATGGGTGTTGATAAAAAAATGGGGGTTTTGCTGTCCCTTCAGTTCAACTTGACCACAATGAAAGCATGCCACCGGCCGACGGTGCTCGAGGAGCACTGGGTGGAACTGAACCTCAGACAGCCACACGGAGCGTAGGAGCTGACACTGAACCAGCGGTGCACCCAGCACGGTTTAGGACCAGGTTCTCAAACTCCAGACCCAGAAGACATGGCAGCGTCGTGTGGACGACAGGGGTATATGTCCCGCCACCAAGGAGCAGCCTGTACTGCCCTCCCACCATGGCCAGTCAGGCATCTGAGGCCAGCCAAGTATCAGAGAGAAATCAGAGGTCGAATGTGAAATACTTTATTAAATGTCAGCAACTAATAATTCCCCTTCACCCCTCCAAACTATTGCCTGAAGCACACCTAGACCACCTGTGGCTGATTCAGCCTGGAGGGGTTTTCCAGGTGTTGATTTCTGGGGTGTCAAAGCCTTTTGATTGAATGACTAACAGATTGAATGGGTCCTGATCAGACCTGTTTTCCTTCCATTTGGAAAGAAAGACCACCAGTGTCAGAAACAACATCCACTTTAACAGTAATTTCCCCACACCCAGCCCCAGTCTCCTACACAGAGCATGAAGATTCAGTGCTGCCCCCACTGCAGACTCCATGCCCTGAACTATTTCATCTGCCAAAAGGAACGTGTTGTCATTATTAGGTGCCTTGGAGTCAAGTATGACTCATAGCGACCCAAGTAACAAAAGATCTGATCTTTGTCCTATCCTGTCCCATCCTCATCCTCTCGGACCACTTGAGCCCAATGATGCGGTCACTGTGCCAATCCATCTCGTTTAGGGTCTTTCTCTTTTTTGTGAACCATCTTACCAAGCATGATGGCCTTTTCCAAGGATTAGCCTCTCTTAGCAACATGCTGAGAAGCAGGGTTAAGAACTGAATTCTTCAATATGCACTGAAGCTCAACATCAAGAACACAAAATTGTCACCACCTGGCCAATTCGCTGCACAATAATGGATGGAGAAGAGATTCAGGTTGGTAACTGTTACGGCTTGCCCGGCTCTATAATATCAACATTCTTGGCACCAGCAGTCAGGAAATCAAAAGATGAACTGCATTGGAAAATCTGCTATCAGAGAACTTTCCAGAGTACCGAGAAGCAATGATGTCAGTCTAGAGACTAAGGTGTGCCTGAGCCAGTCCATGGGCTTTGCAATTACTTGCTATGCATCAGAGAGCTGGATAATGACTAAGGATGACAGAAGAAGAATTGATGCTTTTGAGTTGTGGTGCTGGAGAAGAGTCTTGAACATATCATGGACCACTAAGAAAACAAATTGGTCAATCTTGGAGAGGGTGAAACGGAGTTTCTCCTTGGAGTCTAGGATTGGAAGCTCTGTCTCACATACTTTGAGTCAGGAGGGACTGATCCTTGAAGAAGGATATCATGCTCAGAAGGGTAGAGGGACAGCACAGGAAAGGAAAACCCCAGATTAGATGGTTTGATACAGTAACTAGAGCAATGGGGGTAGGAGTGTTGGAGTCAGTGAGACTGGATCAGGACAGGGCAGACTTCAGAGCTGGTGTACTACAAATTGCAGGCAACTTGACGGCACATAACAACAACAGCAACATGCCGGAAGGAGGTCTGGTAGCTTAATAGTAAGGAATTGTGTTGACAAGCCAAAAACACATGGTACGAATCCACTCGTGTGATTTAGTTCCTCTGAAAACCCCCTGGAAGGTCAGATATGGCAGATATGAGTCTTTTCCAGCTTGATGGTAAGTACCAACTGTAGCAATCTGCCCAGAGTATGCAAGATGCCTCGTAGGAGCACTTGGCGACACTTTCCCCAAAACAGATCTTGGAATATAGAAAGGAATTTTTGAGAGTCCTATTAATAAGTTGTTTATTCTTGTTTTGTGCCATTGAGTGGCTTGCGACTCACAGTGATCCTGTGTACAACAGCCCTGAAACCTGCTCTATCCTGTGCCAACTTTACTGTCTCTGACACACCTACCCTCATTATCCCAGTCACTGTATCAATCCAGCTCATCGATGATCTCCCTCTTTTTCTCTGTTCCTCCACTCATCCGAGCATGATGTCCCTCTGCAAGGACTGGTCCCTCCTTGCAACATGCCCAAAGTATTTCAGATGAAGCCTCAGAATCCTTGCCTCCAAGGAGCAGCCTGGCTTCACTCTTTCCAAGACGAATTTGCTTGTTCTCCTGGCAGTCCATGGTATAATCAGCTCTCTTCCCCAGTACCACAAAAGAAGAGAAAAAAATAAACACCCCAAAACCAAAACAGAAAAAACAAACAAACAAACAAAACACCCACCAAAAAGCAACTCCCCAAAGTGTCTTCTTTCTGGAATAGGGCTGCCTCACTCTAGGAAAATGGAATTGTCTGGGGGCTCAGGGGTTCCCTGTCTTGATCTTATCACCTGTCTGCACTTAGGACAACCCTGAGGCTGCCCTGGGGCCCTGACTCCTGGTGGGGTGGTGGGGTGGATTAGGGATGAGGTGTCTGTATTTAAGTCCTAATTTTCCAAATATGTAGAATTCTAATTTGATGGCTCAACACCTCTGGGCAAGTATCCAGCAAACTTACTACTGCCTAGATTTTTGATCTTTAATGCCTCCATTGTACTTCTAGGAATTTACCCAGAGACATACATTGGCAACAGGGAGAAAAATGGCACAGGCACAAGCTGTCCACCATTGCAACATTATTTGCAATTATTAAAGACTAGAAATATTCCAAAAACGGCCATTGGAGGAGGGGAGACTGTTGGTAACTATGGCATACGCACCCAACAGAGGAGAGTGTGGTTGGAAAAGGGACAAGCTCTCCTGGGTAGAGTGTTTAGTTAAACAAAAGAAGAAGAACAAGAAAATGAAAGAACAGATAACAAGAAAAGTGTTTTTCTGTGGCAATTGGACAATTAAAACAGACATGGGGGGGGGGGAAAAAGAACAAACTGGGGAGGAGGGTAGAGAAAACAGTGCAACAATGAATGAATGAAAACCCAAAATCTCTGTAAATGTTCATTAAAACTAATAAAATTTAAT
>NW_006400018.1:2039372-2040380 GCF_000299155.1 Elephantulus edwardii
CAGTGCAACAATGAATGAATGAAAACCCAAAATCTCTGTAAATGTTCATTAAAACTAATAAAATTTAATTTTTAAAAAAGTGGGTTTTGTGATGTGCTGTCTGTGATACACATATGCATTTGTTGTTGCTGTTACATGATTTTGAATCTGCTGTGACCCATAATGACCCAGCAGATGAGAACCTTGTCCTATCCTGTGCCAAACTCATGACGGGGCAGGAAAAGGCCATCTTCAACCCTTGCTGTCATTAGGTGCCTTCGAGTTGAGTATGATTTATAGTGATCTTATAAATAAAATTTGAACTCTGTCCTATCTTGTGCCATCCTCACAATCTCTGAGATAGTCCAGCCCATTGCTGCAGTCACTGTGTCAGTCCACCTGGTTGAGGGTCTTCCTCTTATTCACCAACCCGCCACCTTTCCAAGCATCATGTCCCTCTCCAAGGAATAGCCTCTGCTGGCAACGTGCTCAAAGTATGTGAGAAGAAGCTTCACCACCCTTGCCTCCAAGGAGCACTGCCTGTACCTCCTCTAACTCTTATCTGCTCTTTCAGCAGTCCATGGGATATTCCGTATTCTCCGTCAACGGCACAGCTCAAAGGCACAAATTCTTCTGTCATCCTTGTTTGTTTTCACCTCTCAGATGCATAGCTAGTGACTGAAAAAATCATGGCAGGTGCACCTTAGTCCTCAAACTGACATCATTGTTCCTTAATAATTTGGAGAGGTCCCTGATAGCAAACCTTCTGAAGTGTAATTGATCTCCTGACTGCTGGCAACAAGTGTATTGATTATGTGGTTGATTAATGGTGACCTTTTGAACAACAGGATAGCATTGGTCCTAATCCTGGACCATTGTCTGCACAGTCACTGATGTGCTGGAGCCCATGTAACCATTAGACAGACAGACAGGCAGACAGACAGATGGACGGACACACACACACACACACACACACACACACACACAGACAGAAACACACACACGCACACACACACACACACACACACA
>NW_006400018.1:2041090-2042814 GCF_000299155.1 Elephantulus edwardii
AGTCTTACCCCGACCCCAATGCCAGCCTCATTCTACAACAGTGGCACCATATAGCATTTGTCCCTTTGTGACTGAGATACCTGACTCAGCATAATGTCCTCCAGGGTCACCCATTTTGAATAATATTGCATGAGTTCCTTGTTTTTCAATGCAGCATAGTATTCCATTGACAATGGGATATTTTCTAATAACAAGAACAAACAAAAACAAATCAGAAAATGTATGCAATTACTTTATGGTTGGTAATATTACTATTGTGACTTTGAAATTATTAAAAGGTTATTATAGGTTCTAGCAACTCTTGTGGCCTTAGTGCCAAGAAGCTGTGCTGCAATCCCAGGGGCACATGGTTTGAGGCCACCAGCTGCTACCCGGGAGAAGGAGGGGGAATCTCCTTCCATGCGATAAACTGCCTCTGAAAACCTGCTACAGGGTCAGCTATGGATCGGTTCTGACTCGACGGTACACAACAACAACCAACAATAGTTTCAAGCAAATAAGCTATTATTTCAGTGTTGCTGTCAGGCAAGATTTTCAGTACAAGGAAACGTAGATGCAAAAATAGAATCTAAAAAGTGAACTCAAACCCCTGAAAACTTACTCATGAACTGAAAGAAAAGTTCATACTAATCAACTGATTTTTTCCCCTTCTTTTAAATAAAACGTGTATTTCCCGACTTAGACCATTAAAAAGATGAGAAATCTTGATAATCTAATAATAAATATCTCAAGACCTAGCTTCCGGCCTCTGATAAATACCAGCTCCCACTTAATAAACCCTAACAATACAAAAAGAGTGACTTAAATGAAAGTAAATGTGACTCCAGGACCTAGAATGTAACCAAAACATTGGCCTGACGTCTTGAAGCTGGACAAAAGTGGCCCCATCCAGCCTCCTCCGGCCCTCATAACTCTTCTCTCCTCTATAGTGTAACATGGCAGAGTCCTACCAGGAATTCACCAGAGTGGTGCCTGGGGTGAAACCTGCGGACAGAAGTCAGTGCCCTAACTATAGTGGGTCTTGCCCAACTCCTTTGTCCCTGTAACTCTATGACCACCTGGTAAGCACGACTTTGGGTTGACCTCCTCTGCCTTTTCCAATCCCCTCTGATGGGATAGACACCTTGTCCTTCTCAGCAGTAACCCAGGAACTGGCTTCTGACCTGTGATTCTGCCACGTTACTACAGAAAGAAGCTGAGAACAGACCGGGGTGTATAAAAGGGCTTGTCCCAGGCCTCCTTCTGCTCCAGGTGGTCAAAGCCATTCTTGCGGCAGCTGGTGTACCCAGCACACTGTACCAACTTCAGATCTTCATGCTTTGGCCCGGTCTTGGGACAGGACAGCAACGCCTAGGTCTAGACATTACCAACTTCTGCTCTACTTCCTGCCTCACACTATACAACTTGTCATGAATTGAACTGTTTCTCTCCCACAAATATGTGTCAACTTGGCTGGGCCATGATTCTCAGTGGTCTGCAGTTTATATAAAGATGGTAAGTGAGGTCAGTGTTTTTTGTTGTTAGATCTGTGTTAATTGTAACTCATAGTGACCTCACGGACAACACATCAAACCGTGTCCTGTCCATCATCATCTTCACCGTCTCCACTGTGCTCAGCCCTCTCCAGCTGTCACTGGGGCAGTCCATCTCCTGAGGGTCTTCTTCACTTTCTCTGACTCTCTACTTTCCCAGCATTACATCTTTCTCCAAAAATTTGACTCCAA
>NW_006400018.1:2043789-2046307 GCF_000299155.1 Elephantulus edwardii
CTTGACATTGAGCCTCAATCCATATTGTAGGCTGCAGTCCTTGACACTCTTCAGCAGGCGCTTCAGGTCCTCCTCAGTTTCAGCAAGCGGGGAGAGGGATTAGAAAGAGTTAAAAGGATTTGATAAATCTGGCAGTTTTGACAGAGAGAAGGACAGAGAGTGGAGAGCAAAGTCCAGAAAGTAAGGGATTTCTGACCATTTGCTATTGCATCAGTAGAAATCGGTAAAGTCTCCAAGTGTGGTGAAAATGAGTTTCTCCATTATGGGGCTATTGAGATCTATTATCTAGTTGATATTGTGGGTATGCTATCTTCTTGCAATATGAGAGTATCAAGGAAGTACAGGAGACACTCCAGTAGAGTGTACTGAGAAAGGCAGGATTGGCTGGCTCCCAAGATTGGGGACTGAGGGAGGGCTCCCAGTGAGAGAAACTTAAGAGGAAGAGGCATCCCTGTTTCCCTTTTGTCCTCACAAGAATGGGCATCTCTAGCATTGGGAGAGTTGGGCCTCCGTGGCCAAGGGATCTACCTGGCCTAGCAGCACTAGGACTTTTAGAGTCTGAAGAGAGCAGGAGACCTGAGAGAGAACTGTCCACTACTCACTCCAAATTTCTTAGATATTGTTCAGAAGTTCAGTAACAGTAAGAGGCAGAAATCCCCATAAAAGGACATCCTCTTCGCAGTTCAAACAGGGGCAGTTAGCAGGTGGATCATACCCATGGAGGAGTGAAAAAAAAATTAGGGGGGTCCAGCATGTTCTAAGTTCCTTTAGATCTGGAGAGAGGGACAGGTTATGTAGAGGAAAGACTGAAGCCAGTATTGCAGAGTTTCCAGAGAAACTCAATAATGAATCAGGGCATATTGCAATCCTGCTTCACACAGTAATAGGAAGCACAGGTCGCCCACTGGCCTCCACTGAAATTATCAGTGTGCTCGGGAGGGATCCCTAGCTGGCAGATACCACTCCCAGATTTTTGGCATCAGATATATAAGGTCACCAAGGAAGGACTGAAAACTTAGTTCAGGCCAAGAAAGAATATTGAGGAGAAACTTCTGGGCTGTCTCTAAAGTAGAAACCAGCAGCTACTTAAAGTTAGAGTGGAATTTTATATTGTTTTACAAGGAAATTGGGGAGTTGGAGATGCACACTACTGCTGTTTGTAAGGTAAGGGAACAGGTGGCGGGGTGGGGAGAGTCATAGATAGTTATTTCTTGGAAATGGAGGTGAAATAGTTTTGCAGCCATAACAGAGATAAACAGAATTACAACCACTGATGACACTGATGTGCCAAATGTGGTAACGGTTACCCATGGTGGACAGTGTTTGCTGGAGTTTCCAGACTAAAACAAGCCTGGAAGCAGGAGTGACATCCACTTCTGAAATGGCTTGCCTCCGGAAACTCTATGAACAGTGTTCAGGCCTTTCGTTCATAGGGTCGCTATGAGTCGTCTATGACTCAACGGCACCTAACAGAACAAATATAACTTCCTGTAGTTTGATCATTTCAGTGGCTGCTCTGGGAAACCAAGGAAGAGTAGCTCCATGGCCCTAATGATATCCTTCTTATAGGGACTGGTCCCTCCTGCCAATATGCCCAAAATATGTAAGATGGAGTTTCAAAATCCTTGTCTCCAAGGAGTACTCTGGTTTCACCCTCTCCATGACACACCTCTTTGTTCTCTTGGCCATCCATAGTATGGTTAATACTCTTTTCCAGAACCACAACTCAAAAGCATCAATCCCTCCATTGTCATCCTTACATAGGATGTCTTAAACAAGTAAGCAGACTGCAGAGTGACCTATTATCATCATCTAGAAAAAAGTGCACGTTCTTTGGACTTGTGTGGGTAACATCCTAGATTCATAAAATATTGATGCCAAATCACATTCAGATTCCAAGAGACAAAGCTCTTCCTCCAGAACCAATAGGGAGAGAAACCCTTCAACTAGAGTTGACACCCTGAATTGACACTTGTAGACTTATAAGTCATGTTGTTGTTGCTATGTGCTGTCGGGTCACCTGTGACTCATAGCAACCCTATGTATAACAGCCTTAAACCCTGAAGTATCCTGTGCCAGTTTTATTGTCTCTGACACACATACTCCCATTACCCCAGTGACCGAATTAATTCATGTCATCGAGGGTCTTCCTCTCCTGTGCTGTCCCTCCACCCTCCCAAGCATGATGTCCCTTTCCAATGACTGGTCCCGCCTTGCAACATGTCCAAAGTATGTCAGACGAAGCTTTAGAATTCTTGCCTCCAAGAAACAGCTTGATTCAACATTCTGCAGGACGAATGAATAAATTTGTTTGTTAAAGCAGTTCTAGTATCATTAGATAAGACAATAATTACATCTAAAATGGCATGTCCCTTTCTTTTGTTCCATGGCCAATTTCAGAAAAAGAAAAGAAAATAGAAGAAAAGAGAAGAGAAGAAAAGAAAAGAAAAGGAAAGAAAAGAAAAGGAAAGGAAAGAAAAAGAAAAAAGAAAGAAAGAAAGGAAGGAGAGAGAGAGAG
>NW_006400018.1:2046879-2048624 GCF_000299155.1 Elephantulus edwardii
AGAATAGCAAAATTTAACAGAACAGCAAACATCAAAGGCTGGCAAGCTTGTGGAGAAACTGGAACCCTTATTCACTGTTGGTGGAAGAGTAAAATGGTGCAACCACTATGGAAGGCTGTATGGCACTCTCAAAAAGTTGCAAATAAAAATACCATTTGACCCAGCAATTTCATTACTGGGAATATACCCTAAAGAAACCATAATCACAGCCCAAGCAGATATATGCACAGTCATGTTTATTGTGGCTTTGTTTGCGATTACGAAGAGCTAGAAACAACTCAAGTGCCCATCAATAAACGAATGGATAGAGAGGCTGTGGTATATTCACACAATGGAATACTACGTAGTATTGAAAAACAAGTAACTCATGAAATATTCTACAACATGGATGACTCTGGAGGATACTATGCTGAGTGAAATATCTCAGTCACAAAAGAACAAATATTGCATAGGGACACTGTTGTAAAATGGGGACTGACATTGGGGTGGAGGGAAGACAGAGAAGGAGAGGAGGAATGACGTATACTATATTGAAATGGATGAGTGTGAGAACTGTTTAAAAGGGATATATGATTGGGTATTATTGTCATTGACAGGAGTCCAGAATGAAGGAGGCACAGTGGAGTGGACTTGGGGGGAGGGATTGCATAACAACGAAAGAGTTTTTCTTTACTTTTCAAGAAGAGTGAATTGGAGGGGGAGAGGGTGAACAAGGAGAAAAGTGCAGCAATGAATAGATGGAAACCCTAAGAAAAAGAAACAATAATAATAATAAAAAGAAAATGTTGGAGGCTGCTAGTTCAACCTAGCTGAAGCCATTTTGTAATTCTCTAAGGACATGTCTGGACATGTTGCCCCACCCAGGGAGGATAGGTTTCGGTTTACTGGGAATGCCCTGCTAAGTTTCTGTTTACCAGATAACTTTCAGCTTACTGGAAATGACATGTTATTCTCCCCCATTGCGTACTTCTCCTCCCCCATTGTGCTTCTCTATATAAGTTGTGAGTGCTTTCAATAAAACCGAGACTTGATCGGAAATTAGACTTGTCTCCATGCTTCTGTGCCTCCTGTCCTCCCCATTCTCGTTCTTCCCCTCCTAGGGTCACCGTTGAAGAGACCTGCAGACCGGGGCAAGAAAAGAACCTGGCTGTGAGTGTGTGTGTGTGTGCAATAACCTTTAGGCCACCAGATGTCAGCCTTTCACTGACAGTCGGCTTGGAAATGGCATCTGCAGCCACAGGGAGAGTCTGGTGGCTTAGTGTGAGGCAGTGGAGCTGCTGAGAGGCAGCCTCTCTCTGGAGAATCAAACCCACCCGCCGCTCTGTGGGAGAAAGATGAGCCATCTCTTTCTTAGTGGTTTACAGCCTCTGGAAACCTGCTGGAGAGTCAGGTATGAGTCTATTCAGACTTGATTGCAATGAGTGAGTCTACAAGACAGATTCTTTCAGTCTCTTTTGATTGGCTGTCTTTTTGTCTCTCTTTAAATAATGCTTCACGTTCTCTCCCATTTAAAAAGAATCTCCTGCGGAAAGTAAGGGAAGTATGAAATGACTACTGGATATGACCCTTGGTAACCTGATGGTTACAATTGCCAGCAGATCCTCTGATATGAAAGTTGGGCAATGAAAGAAGTCTTGTTGCCTTTGAACTGTATTCTTGGAGAGGAGTATTGGATATCTATGGGCTGCAAAAAGAATACACCTGTCTTGGAAAAGGGCAACCAGGATGCTCCTTGGAG
Organism: Elephantulus edwardii; assembly: GCF_000299155.1. Lineage (NCBI taxonomy): Eukaryota > Metazoa > Chordata > Mammalia > Macroscelidea > Macroscelididae > Elephantulus > Elephantulus edwardii. The sequence goes on from NW_006400018.1 coordinate 2,048,618, forward strand.
ACAAGGA
>NW_006400018.1:2050338-2051291 GCF_000299155.1 Elephantulus edwardii
CTTAGTCTTTAAATTGCCAGATTATAGTAATAAAGCAGAATACAATATAAATACTAAATTGCATCTTGAGTCAATTTTTTTTAAGTTTGCATTGTATTGTTGTTATATGTCATTGAGTCCACCACGATTCATTGTGACCCCAAGAGCAGTAGGCTCTGAACGTTGCCTCATCCAGAGCTGCCCTCCTTGTCTCTGACCCACCTGCTCCCATTATCACAGTCACTATATCAATCCATCTCATCCAGGGCCTTACCCTCTTGCACTGACCCTCCACCCGTGCAACCATGATGTCCTACTTCATAGACTGGTCCCTCCTCCCAACTTGCCATAAGTCTGTGAGATGGAGTTTAAAAATCCTTGCCTCCAAGGAGCAAACGACTTTCCCCCTCTCCAGTATGAACCTGGTTGCTCTCTTGGTGGTCCCTGGTGTCTTCAATACTTTTCTCCAGCACAACTCAAAGGTATTGATCCTTCCTCTGTCATCTTTACCTAAGGTCTCTTAAACAAGTAAGCAGATACCAGAGTGGCCTCCTATCATCAAGAAAGAAGAGCAGGGACCCATGGATGTCCTTTAGAGCTGAAGTTCCTGTGCTGGGACCGTCCTAGAATCAGGAGACAGACAGAGAAAACTTCACAGCTATTCCATGTTGTACAACTCAGAGGTCAATGACCATCCTGCCTGGAGCAAGTGGGCACCATATTTCCAACAGCCTGTCCTCACTTTGTGTCTCAATCACATTCTCAGTGTTTCAAACATTCTAATAAAGCTTGTTACTGTTTAACAAACCACAGGATCATGTGAGTAACTTTGCTGTGTGCAAATAATGTGTGCATCCCTATTTCCTGTGACAGTCACAACGGCTCTGTTGCTGTGTTCTGGACCCTGCAGGGCTTCTGAGTCAGCCTGTAGATTCTTGGGCTAGTATTTCATATCCCAGGACCACTTGGTGAAG
>NW_006400018.1:2053396-2063218 GCF_000299155.1 Elephantulus edwardii
AAAGAAAGAAAGAAAAAAAGAAGGAAAGGAAGGAAGAAAAGAAGGGAAAAAAAGGAAGGAAGGAAGGAAGGAGGGAGGGAGGGAAGGAAGGAAGGAAGGAAGGAAGGAAGGAAGAAACCACATCAGACTCTTTCCTGCAATCTTGGAAACAGTCATCTCTTCACAGAGTCTGGGCCCCATTTAAGGGGAAAGGAGCACAGAATCCCAGCTCCAGGCTCTAGATGTGCTCATTCATACTGATATCCCTGTTCCTAACTTGACACCACAGCTCCTTCCTTGTTTCCCTCATTCTTATTTTCCTTCTCCCTTGGTGAGATCTCTGGCTCCAAATGATGCCAAAGATTCACTCTTCTGTTCAATTCTACAAAAAAAAAATGCATAATTGTTTCAGAAATATGAATTAGTAGGAGTAAAGGTAGTTTGTGTATCTGTGATATCATATTGCTGAATACCATCTAAGAGGATAGGATCAATGTACCACCATCCAGGAAGGCTTAAGTACATGGCTGGAGGGCTCAATTCAGCAGCACATGCACTAAAATTGGAACAATACAGAAAAGTTTAGCATGGCCCCTGCACAAGGATGACATGTAAATTCATGAAGCATTCCATATTTTTCAATATTGTATTGGAAGTCTTTGCAATAAGAGAAGAAAATTAGAGGTATCCAAATTGGCAAAGAGGAGTGAAAACGATCTCAATATGCAGATGATATGATAGTATACTTAGAAAATCTTAAAGACTTAGGGAGAAAACTACTGGACATAGTTAACCAATTCAACAAAGAGAAAGGCTATAAGACCAGCATACAAAAATCAATTGGATTTCCCTACAGTGACAAAGAGAATACAGAAATTGAGCTAAGAAAAACAATACCTGACACAATAGCTAACCACTAGATTAAATATTTAGGAGCAAATCTAACTAGAAACACAAAAGACCTATTCAAAGAAGCTTACAAAACATTACTATAAGAAACAAAACGAGACCTGGAAAATGGAAGATTATACCACGCTCATGGATAGGAAGACTCAATATTGTGAAAATGACAGTTCTACCATGGCCAATCTACAAGTTCAATGCAATCCAATATGGATACCAATTCCAAATCTTCAATGAGATGGAAAAGGCAATTTCCAATTTAATCTGCAATGGAAAGAGACCTTGAATAAGTAAAGCACTTCTGAAAGAAAAGCAAGGTAGGATGCATCTCACTTCCTGATCTCAAAACCTACTGTACAGCTGTGGTGGTCAAGATAGCATGGTGCAAGTACAGAGATAGACACATAGATCAAGGGAATAGAATTGAGAACCCAGAAATCAGCTCATCTACCTGTCTATGGTAACTGATTTTTGACAAGGAGACAAAAATCAGTTAAATCGGGAAATAAAAACCTTTTTAACTAATGGTGTTGGCAATATTGGAAAGCTCAAGACCGACCCACACCTCACATCATTTACAAAAAACCAACTCAAAGTGGATCAAGGACGTAGAAGTAAAATAAAACCAAGGACTATAACTTCACCAGAGAAAAGCTTGGAAGAACTCTAGAAACCTTAATACACAACATGAACAGTCTTCAAAGTATCTTGAAAAACCTACAACTAGGAGAGAATAAAATCAAACACATGAAGAAATGTTTAAAAGCCCTAGCTCTCAGAGAGATGCAAATCAAAACAACTTTTAGGTATCATCTCACCCCAGGAATAAACAAAGTTCATCAGAGCAGGAAACAACAAATGCTGGCGAGGTTGTGGAGAGATTGGAACCCTTATTCACTGCTGCTGGTGCAACCACTATGGAAAATGGTCTGGTGCTATCTCAAAAAGTTGAAAATAGAAATACCACTTGACTGAGCAATTCCACTAACTAAGAATATACCCTAAAGAAACAAGAGCTATTGCCCAAACAGCTAACTGAACAACAAAGAGATGGAAGTAACCCAAGTGCCCATCAGCAAATGAATGGGTAGAAAAACTATAGTATATTCACACATGGAATACTTCACAGCAATGAGAAACAAGGAACTCATAAAAATTACACAACATGGGCGACCCTCAAGAACATTTTGCATAGTGAAATATCTCCATCATAAAAGGACAAACACTGTATAACATTGCGGTTATAAAACAAGACTGACATGGAGGTTGGAGGGAAACTAAAAAAGAGAGGATGAATAATGAATACTGCATCAGAACAGATGAAGAAAAGAACTGTTTAAAAGAAATATATGACTAGGTGTTATACATATGACAATAGCCCAGAATAAGAGGTAGATTGCAAAGAGGATGAGGTGTGGGGGGAAGGAAATTGTACAACAATGAATGGATATTAAAAAAGAACCAACCCGTCTTGGACAAAGTCCAATCAGGGTGCTCCCTGTAGGCAAGGATGATGAAACTTTGCCTCATGTCCTTGAGCATGTTGTCAGGAAGAATTGGTCCTCGGGAAAAGACATGCTGTGAAAGGTGGAGGGTCAGGGAAAGAGAGGAGGACCCTCAACGAGATGAACTGACACCGTGACTGCAACATTGGAGAGAGTCTATCACAGCTGGTGAGAATGGAGTAGCACAGGGCCCGGTTCTGATCCATTGTTCCCAGGATCACTAGGAGCCACGTTCCACTCAGTGGCACCAAATAACTTCATGGCAACTGGTGGCATGCTTCATCTGTGCATGGGTGACAAAATTAGCTGGTTTGTGAGGGTCACAAATGAGACAATGAGATAAAATATGTAAAGTCCCCAAAAAGTCAATTGAAATTATTCTTCTTCTTCCTCTGTTAGGAGCTGACCAAGACAGAAAGCCAATTTTTTGTTGTTGTTTTTTAGGTTGCTGGATGTAAAAAACCTTAGAGGCTGATCGTTCAAACCCACCAAATGGTACCTCTGAAGAAAAGACCTGGTGGTCCATGTCCATAAAGATCATAGTAAGACAACCGTGTCAGCTGTATTCTGTAACATGGGGTCATCCTGAGTTGGAATCAGCTGGAAGCAATGAGTCTCATTTTTTCTTTTTGGTGTAAACATCCTAAACCTTGATCTGTCAAACTAAAAACCTTCATAGCTGCAACCCATAAAGACACTCATATCGCCCATGATGCATTCTGGAAGAATGACAGCTTTGTCCACCTTGGGTCCACCTTTACATCAGAGACTGCCTCCTCATGACAGTCTTTGAGACCGTTGGAATGACCACACAGGGCACATGAGGAAAGGATGGCTGAGGGTCGCACGTGGGTCGCATGTGGGTTTGTCACTTGGGGTCAGAGCTGGAAGGGACACTGCAGGAGCAGGGGCAGAGGATGGTGTCTCGAGTGCTTTGCCCACTTCGTTATTGGGGGCAGGGTGGTACCATCCTCCCTCAGAGCCCATCCTAAGCATCAGCCCATCTTTAAAAGATTCTGTGAAAGTGGAAAGAATAGATGGCATCCTTGTTACTCTTTACCATCCCTTGTAAAGATCACTGGTCTGGTGCTGCTGTAACAAGAAGTACCACACACAGACAGGTGGTTTTAAAGAACAGAACTTTATTGTTTCATAGTTTCTCAGGCTACAGGTCAGAACTGTCAAGCCGGTTCCCAGGGGTAGCTGTCTAGTTACACCCCGGGGAATCCTGGCGTAGGTCTTTGGAGATCATGTGGCATCTTTGGTTTCCTCATATGCACTTGCTTCTGCGTCCATTCTACTCTATCTCATGAGAGATCAGGTCTAAATGGCTATATATTGATCAGGCCTCATTATTAATACAACAAAGAAAACACTATTTACAAAAAGGGTCAATCACATTCAACAGTCTAGTGGGTTAAAACTCCATCACATATTTGGAGAGTGGATCCCGGGGCTACAACTCAATCCGTACGCCATCCCGGAATATGGAGCGTTGGTAAGTAGGGTTAAAGCTCGTTCCTTTGTCTAGAACCCTGAACTCACCCTTCTACTTCTTTGGAGGTTCCCCTAATACCAGTCTCAGGGATCTGGAAGAAACTGTCAACCACCTCCTGATTACTGGGACTGAGAAGAATCAATCCTAACACTTTCCTAAAACATGCGGATTGGTCCAGATTTAAACACACGATCTGATGTAGACCAAGCAGTTCTGTGTCCTGCCCTGGACCAATCAGAGGGAAGCAATATTACAATATTTTTTTGTCTATGGGAGAAGGGAGTCTTGGGAACCTGGAATTAGGTTGTGCATTCATCTATGTCGAGCCACGTTGCTGAGATTTATGCTGCGGGCGCCAAGCCAATCCTGTTGTTCTCCCGATCGTAGACAGAGAAATACTGTCTCAGGAAGACGTCTCCCAGAACCCAGCTTTGAGCCGGTTGGCCGGAGAGTTGTTGTTGGAGGCGAATGTAGCACAAATTCCCTTGCTAGGGGAGATCGGAAACACACACAATGAGACAAACATCTCTCTACACCACCCAGCATCCAGCATCTCAGCATGCAGTTGCCCAATTTAATCTGCCTGTTCCGTTGGTCAGGAGGCCCTTTTCAGCAGGAGAGGGAGTGTGTGGTCACCCTAGGCACTGGAACTCTTTGCAGAGCCCTCACAGTCTGCACCTTCTTTCCTCCTGATACTTTTCTGCTCCGTTCTTTGCAGAGATGGCCTGCCCTTCTCTCCTTACCCCCTAATTATTTCAAGATGAAACCTTTGTCACTCCCTCCAGGCAGCCTTCCTGGACTGCCTTCCCTTCTCAGCCACTCCTGACGAAGTGGGGCGACTTTCCCTTGTGCTCCTCTGTACCTGGTGCTTTTGTCACCACGCTGTATTGATTGCCCTGACCTGCCGGCCTGTGTACTTGGGGCTGCCATGCTGCCCAGCATTGAGCAGGGATGTGTCTAAAGTCCGCCTCTGAACCCCAGTCATAAGCCCTCCTGTAAGACCTGCGGGGGCAGCAGCCACATTAGTTGAGCTTTCAAATGAACAAGTCACCATCCAGTGGACTCCGACTCACAGTGATTTCTGTGTGTTTTAGAATAGAATCACATGCACTTCTGTGCTTTTCAATGGCTGCCATCTTTTGGGAGTAGATTGCCAGGCCTCTCTTCCTAGGCACCTCTGAGTACAATCTAACTACCAGTCTGTTGGTTTAGCAGCCAAAATCTTTAACTAGTTGTGCCACCCCAGAGACTCCTTAGTGAACCTAACCATGGAATCAACTCTGAATCAGAGTGACCTTTCTTTGGATTTGTGAGATTGAAATATTTAAAAAAAAATTGTTTTCATGCAATCACTCATATAGATTGTGTTTCAGAACATTGTTTAAGTTGTACAATGGCTTTAGTCACGATGTCTTACTGAATTCTCACTGTACTCTCCCATTCCCTTTGCCCTCTCCATCCATTTAATAATCTCTGCTCCTTCAGCTGAACTTGAAATCTTTGGAGCAAGCTGTTTGTCTGTCTCCCTGAGAGTCGCAGGTGGATTTGAACTGCTAGCCTTTCAATTTGCAATACAACATAAAAGAGCATTGCAACTACACCATGAGAGCCCCTTACCTAAGCCTAGAATTGTTTCGATTCCTTCTCTTCCTCAAAGCCTTCTGCCATCCCACCTTCTCTGAACTACCGCGGGAAGCTGGCATTTATGTAGCATCGGTTATATGCCAGGTGCTGGCGGCTACGGGCACCGTGCATCATTTATTTCTTCATGCCAATAGCCCATCATCCCAACTGCCCTTTAAATGGAGGGGCTGTTACCCCAGTTACAGAAGCAGGAACTAAGGCTTCACAAGATGAAGTGAATGCCTAGTGTAACCAGATGGTTGCATCATTTATCACCCAAAGCAGGAAAATCTGACTTGGAAGGGGACACTGTGAGTGGCTATGGCGAGCTGGCTCTGCCTCTATTCCTTTGATCCATTTCGGAATTCTGTAGTAAACTGTTGGGTCATCTGAGCTTCCTAGTTAAACTGGAAGCTCCATGGGACAGGGCCTAATGTGCCCCCTCCCTATGCCTTGAATGGCTGTACAGCAATTATCTACAGGCAATAAGGTCCCAGTCCACTCCCGGTGAGCAGATATTTTGTTAAGGCATGAAGCTAGGTGACTTGACCACACCTGCAGTGGCCAGTGTTGCCCAGCAAATGTGGCAAGTCCCTGGGATTTGAGGACTAGTTCTCTGGACCCTGCCTCTCACCTGTAGGGTGTAGGCACTGGCTGGCACTGTGTAGTTAATGCCATTGATGGCAAAGACAATATCAGGGAGGGTGTGAACGGCTTCACAGTCCACGACGTACTGTAAGAGACAGAGAAGGTGGGAGAAGGTTGGTCCAGCACCGTTCCGTGTGAGGGCTGCTGCACTGACCCTCTGGAACAGCCCTGTACCTCGCCATTAAGGCTTTTCTGGGCCTTGATGAGGCTGTGGATGTTGTAGATGTCCATATATGGTCCGACGAGCAACGAGGTTCCAGTATCCAAAATGGCCTGGCATCCATCTCTGCAGGCAACGGTCATGCCTTCCATGGAAATACTGTGAGAAGGGGACAAAGCAGGGCCTGGGGTCACTGGACCACCCAGCCCAGTTCCCTAGCCTGCTTCCTGAACATCTGAAGATCAGCCCTTCAGCTCATGCCTCCCTTTCTGTTTTCCTGTTGTGCTGGGCACACTGACCTTCTCTGATCTCCTTGCTGTTCCTGAATGAACCACTTACTTCATACCCCAGGGCCTTTGCACTTGCTGTGCTATCTGTCAGGAACAGCTCCAGGCCTCTCTGCATGGGGAATGTCTCCTTCTCTAGGATCCCATTTACTTGTCAGATTTTCAGGCACGTCTTCCCTGCACACTAGAGGAGCCTCCTCCTGGTCCCCCACCATATCCATCCTTGTTTCTTGTGTGGATGGTAGTAATTCACTGTGGATGGTAACCCCCATGTCGTGTGGCTGTTCCACCACATGGGAGGCTGCTCAGAACAGTCCGTGCACTCTGCCTCCCGCACATGTGAGCACACAGAGTGTTCCTAACATGTTTGACGGACAAGAAAGGACAGGCCTTTGTGGCACAAATTGTGCCTGTGTGTGTATAACGATGTGGATCCGCTTGTGTGTATACATCTGTGTCTTTGTGCCACTGTCTCCTGTGATTGTCTCCATATAATGATGTGTGTGTGTGTGTGTGTAAATAAACATCTTTTTGTGCCTGTATATCTCATGTGATTGTGTTTTTGCATATCCATGGGTAATGGTGTATACCATGTGTGTGTGAGTTGGTGTTTATATGTATCTAATTTGTTTGTGTGTGAGCGAGCACACTTGTATATGTTTGTGTATACCTTTCTGTCTGAGTCTGTTTTCAAGTGTCTAATACGGTCTAGTCCTATGGTGTATCTGAGGGGCATCACTGGGACAGGACTCAGAGGGAGGGTCTTACTGGTCTATGGTGACCTGCCAGAAGAGGGGTGTGGACAGCGGCACCCAGTTGAGCTCCCCCTTGTAGTAGGATTTGTCCACGCCACCGAACATGGCCACACTGCCGTTCTGTCCGTTGCTGAAGGGGAGAAGGAAGAGGGAGGTTCATTGTGAAGGGAACCAGTGTTCTCATGTGTGACCACAGGCCGGGCTGGTGCCCAGAGCCACGCTGGCCTCCTCCCACCCGGTCCACACAGCGCCGCCTAGGGAGGAGGCAGTGCCGTAGCCCCGCTGCATAGATAGATGAGGACTCAGGACAAGGAGCAGATAGATGCATCGATTCCAAGGCTGCTGAGGGAGGAAGCTGAGATTTGACCCAGGCAGTCTGGCTTCAGGTCTGGGCTCACCTACTCATGCTCCTTCACAGAGAGCAGGCCCATTTAACAAGCATGGACCCAGGACACCTCAGAGAAGGAAGTGCCCACAGGCACGGCCCATCTTGTCTGACCAGCCAGGCTTCAGAGAAGGTAACAGGCCCACAGGGACTGCATGGATGAGGGCATGACCTCCTGTTCCCCAGCCGCCTGTGCACCTGGGGCCTTAGCCTGTGGTTACAGTTTGAAAGGAGTTCAGATCCCAGCTCTGTAGTGTGAAGTTAATTATTTGAGGCATGAGGTTTCTGTCCTCCTGCAGCTCCTTCCTCTGGTGAGAAGTTTCCCTAAATGAGGACTGTCTTGTCTACCCTTCTCCTGAGTCCTCCACCCCCAGAACAGGGAGTCAGCTTGCAGTGATTGGACACCACCCGTAAGCAGTGAGGGTCTCAAGGACTGAGCTCACTTCCTGCCATTTCCCGTACTGCACTGAGCACAGTCGTGTGCAAGGCCCTTTCTGGGCCTCAGTTTCCTCATCTTGTCAGTGAAGGGCATGGGGATGACAAGGACCATGAACTTTTTTGGTCAAGGGCCAGATAGTGGCTGTTTTAGGCTGAGCGAGCTCCAATGCCCCCGCTTCACTTACTCAGCTCTGCTCTTGGAGCACAAAGCAGCCACAGATCATACTTGAACATGGCTGCGTTCCAATATAACTTTATACACAAAAACAGGTGGTGGGCTGGACTTGGCCTGTGGACCAAATGGCCTACGGATTTCTCCAGCCCCTAGACAAGACTATGTCTAAAGAAACATCTGGATCTGAAGGCCTGTGAATTGTCATATCATTTTTCTTTCAGGTGTCTTGAAGAGAGGGCTTATCTTAGCAGTCCCTAAGAGACACAGTCAAATCAGGCTCGGCTAACAGAATGGGGGGAGGTTTGAGACGTACCTTGAAAGAAAGGTCTGGTGATCCATCTTGGAAAACCCAAACCTAAACCAACCCCCTCCCACTGGACCAATTCCAACTCGGTGATCCCGCAGCAGGAATGGAACTGTCACTTAGGAGTTCCCAGGCTGTAAATCTAATTCTACAGGAACAGACTGCTGCTTCTCTTCTGTGGAGTGGCTAGTGTGTTCAAACTGCTCATCTCGTGGTCCGCAACCAGGTCAAATGGGATTTGCTCATTTTTTTGTCCCAGGCCATACTTACTTGGACAAATAGAAGGCAAAGATGCCTTCAGCAATGTGGCCTCCTTTCCACAGCGTGTCAAAAATAGGGGTGATGCCCTCTGTGCCAAGGGCAGGGTAGGCCAGGCCCAGGATGCTGTCAAAGGGCAGAGAGACCAGGAAATGGCCAGGTTCCTGGATGCTCAGACCAAACTCTTGTTCCACCTCAATTCCAGCGATCTGGTGATGGGAGAGAAGAAGGTAGCGTTTTATGTGAGGACAGGAGTGTCGGGGGTGCTGCCTTGAGTGGAAGTAGTGGGAGATGCCACCAGCATCAGAGAGGAAGGGGGGTTTGCCTGCCATTGCCTGAACCCCACACAATCCCAATGGGCAGGAAGAGACATGTGGGTTCCTCTGGTACTGATGTGAGAGGACATGCCACAGAGGTCCAGACCTCATGTCATTGAGGGGACTTGGGCTCAACTGCTTTCTCCATGTGGAGAAACCAAAAACTCTAAGTTTTTATTTTTTTAAATAAAGTCTCTAAAATTCCTAGAAGAAAATGTGAGGATGAGGGTGTAGGAGAAAGTGTTAGCAATAGATTCTCAGCACTATAACGTGAGGTTGAGCAGCACAGAGACAAATGGACCAGAGCTGGTGAAAAAGACACATCTCACATTAATGAACTGTATCAACCAGGTCAGAAGACAATCTATACTCTTGGAGAGCTTTTTTGGGGTTTTTTTTTTATACCTCCTAGCAGCTAAGGACATATTATCAAAAATATATGAGCTACTCTATAATTTAACAAAGATGGCCCCGTTGAAAAGAAAATAAGAGGGAGGGGGGATAAAATATGAGCAGACTGTTCCCCCAAGAGGAGATGCAGATGACCAACCAGCCCCTAAAAGACCCTTGTTTCTAGATGTCCTGGC
>NW_006400018.1:2063493-2077556 GCF_000299155.1 Elephantulus edwardii
TGGGGCCAGCCCACCCTCAGCCACTGGGGTCTGAGTTACCGTAACAGTGTCTTTGACAGTAAAGCCCTTCATACTTCCGGTGCCATATTTGATGGACATCGGCTGGCCCACGAACTTGAAGGTGGTTGATTCCATAGGGTTGAAGACATTGTGGTTAGCTGAGGACAGGAGGGGGGCATCAGTTAGGGCTGCTGAGGACAGATGAGGGAAAGAGGTCGTGGGAGGGTGGAGCTGTGGCTCTCACCGCAGGCGAGGCTGTCGCAATAGATGGAAGGCACCCAGGTGTCCGTGGAGCCTGTGTCAAAGATGAGTTTGAAATTCTGAGGGGGTGTTCCGATGCTGATGGTGCCGACGTACGCCATCTGTGTCAGGATGGGGGACAGTTAGAGCACATTTTGTCACCCAGATTCCCAGAGGGCCCACCAGCTTGAGAAGGGTTCTTTCCTGACCTTGATTTCCAACGTCCCACCTCACTCTCTGCTCAAGTCAGTGCCTTCATGCACAAACCTCCTAGTCTCCCTTGCCCCTCTGTAAGTCCTCTTCCTCCAGGCAGCCCTCCAAGGTCACCCCAGGCCTCTCCAGGCTTCCATTCCCTGAACTCTAAGCAAGTAATAAAATATCACAGCTGGCCCTTTTAGGTGACATCTATTTAGGGCTGAGCTATAAGTTCTTGAGAAGGACACAGGTGTTGAGAACCACCAGGCCACTTTTGACTGACAGCCACCCTGCAGCACACAGTAGAACTGCCCTACAGTTTCTTAGGATGGAATCTGTGGGAGCCAATTTCCAACCCTTCCCAACTGTTGGACCACTTAATGTCTTCAAATTGTCATCAGGGGTCTCTGCCAGAGACACCAGGCCTTCTGTAACCCACACAACAACCATCACAATGTTACTTTCTATTCCCTCCACATGAGACTTAGTAACTTTCTATGGTTGAGATTTCTCAGCTCAACAGACTGAGCACCCCCTGATTTAGGTTTTCAAAACTTGATTTACACTTAGTTCTCCTATTTGGGCCCTTGACAAAAAGCTTGGCTGGTAATTAAAAGGTCAGCCGTTCTAAGCAACCCTCCACTCTGGAAGGCACACATGGCTGTCTGCTTCCATAACAATTGCAGCCTTGGTAAGGTCACGCTGAGTGGGAATGGAGACTGTGGGGTAGTGTGATGAGCCCTGGCCCTGTTGTCAGTTTCTGGGTTCATTAAGCTCAGAGAGAACAAAGTTTTTAAACCAAACTGTGTGTCTTACAAGTGCCTGTTGGCATGTCATTTACACAGAAATAACTGTTTTTCCATCACCTGGTCAACAAATAACGGTGTGACAGCCTCTCCATTAGGGAAATGGCGGTGTGGGGGCAGTGCTTTGTCTGTCCTGGTGGAGGGGTGTGCCTGGGAGGTGGCCTGGGGGAACTGTCTCAGCTCAAACAACAGGCCCCCCCCCTTGTGCTCTCAGTGTGAAGCTTGGGCTCCAGGGGTCGCTGCAGGGCACTGCCTCCCCCCACTCACATCCAGGTGGTTCATCAGAGGCTGAACAGCTACATCAGGATCCTGGGCCCCGTGGAAGCGGCTGTAGGTGACGGTGTAAGGATTGAGCTCCAGGAACTGTTGGAGCAAGTCTCTTTCCCGGAGGATTTCTCGCAGTGTTGTAATCTTTGTCAAAGGGACCCTTCAACAAGAAAAGAGAGCCCACAGTCAGGTGCCCCATGTGACGGTGTGACCCCCACACTCTACACTCGAGTTGCATCTGGATGAAGATTTTTCTCGCTGTCAGGAAGGACCCCCCCCCCACCAGTGCAACGGCAAGATCATAGCAGGGACCTAGGTGTGAACCCAAGGTCTCTGTGCAGGACTGGGTGAGTCACAGGACTCCTGTGGGCCTCAGTTTCCCTATCTATAGAGAGAGCAATAGATACCAACACCACTCAACCCCACAGCTCTGCGGAGCCGACTCCAGCCCGCCCTCCACGGGGTTGACCAGGGTGTAAATCACACGACAAGAGATTGCTCATCTTTCTCTACAGAGCGGCTGCTGGATTTGAACCACCAGGCAGGTGTGGCCTGTGGTTTATCGGTGTAGTGCCCCGCGGAGGAAGGCACCAGAGCACCCCATCTGTAAACAGGTGGAGCACTGATCCCCATTCCCAGGGAATGTCCTCGGGGGCTTGTGATGTATGAGGACCCCATGTGTATAGAGTAAAATTACTTGATAGGGTTTTTGCCAGAACTTTCTTCCAGGGCATGTCTGTGTGGGGCCCTGTCACTAATCTTAGAGTTAGTTGTGCAGCAGTTAGCCTCTTGTACTACCCAGGGGCGCACACAGCGAAAGCCAGAGAAGAGAGGTGGAGACCCTGTGATGCATGCAAGCAGAAACAGGGCGAGGAGACCAGAGCGCTCCTGGAGAGGACCGTGGCACAGCTGTGCAGGGTGTGCACCGAACAATTCCAAGCACAGTGTTCACAAAGCCGGAGCCTGGGACCCTACAGTTCTACAACCCTGCAGACCTGTCCCACGATCTTAGACCCCTGAGCCCTCCTGGAAGATGACAACATGTCCTTCTGCACCCCTGGAGGACAGAGAGTAAGAAGATGAGAACGAATTCAGAAAGACAGCTGCCCCATCAGCGTGCATCCCCCAGACTCACAGTATCATGGCCTCCGAGAGAGCCACCAGCCCGAGGATCCAAAACCACCTCATGTCCATGCTGGGTTCAGAGAACTCAGTGAACTCAGTGAAGAGCCTTCTCTGGGGACTGACTCTGTGGAGCCCTCTTTATACACAGACATGCTCACCTGTCCCAAACTCGCCCTGAGGGCTCCAGGTGGGACTGATAAGAAAATCAGAAAATCGGATCACAAAGAAACGAAAAAGGGCATGTGAGAAAATTCTTAGCTTACAGAAATTAGTATTCATTGCCTTGGGCTTGGACGGAAAAATAATGGAAAAGAAGCCACATAGTCTAACCCAAAGTAGGGAGAGGATTGCTTCTGGGGATTAAAGGATTGCAAAATTAAAGAAAACGAAGTGAAGGAGCTGGCCCAATGCTTGCACTCTCCCCAATGTCCTGGGGAGATACTTTTGCTTCACTGTCCTTTAGGGAAGGAAGTTCAGGTCGAGAAGGATAGACTTTGTGAGACAATCAGTTGGCATATGAGTGAATGAGTTCAGGTGAGAAAGGACCCCTTTGAGCTGTGGTGTTGGAGAAGAGTACTGACTATGCCATGGACAGCCTAAGAGCAAACAGTTACGTCTTAGAGAAGATGCAGCCCGAGTCCTCCTTAGACAGAAAGATGACGAAGCTTCGTCTGGAATCCTTGGACATGTTTGGAGGAGAAGCTATTTCTCGGAGAGGGTCAAAGGTGGAGGGTTGTTGAAAGAGAGGAAGACCTTTTATGAGATGGATTGACACAGTGCCTGCAGCAATGGGTTCAGGTGTGTCGGAGGTGGTGAGGACGGCACAGGAAAGGGCACTTTCAGATGTGTTGATCACAGCGATTCTAGGAGTGATACTCATCTTGAAGGCACCCAACAACTGCAATAACAACAACAACAACAGGTGGGACCCAGGTTAGGGACTCTTGTGTTGATACCCTATTCTAAAGATCTAGACTAGGGTAGTATCCCCGCTGGATAACCTCAGTATTGGAAACGATTTGATACATGCATTCAAAAGATATTTTATCCATTCAGCAAGCATTTCTGTATGCAGAGAACTAGGCTGGAAGTGGACAGAGCAGCCGAAGAAGACTAGATTTCCTGCCTTCAGAGGGTTTGCCCTTTAGCACCTGTTAGTATCTGTCAGTGAGACAGAGAATGACTGGCTACTGCTTCCTGCTTCACCCCCAGGACGGGCTGTGGATGGGATTATTGTGTCTGTAGAGTTTTCGGGGCTCATGTTTGTAAGGGGGGCATCAGACTGTTCTTTCTCATTCTGAAACGCCATTAAAACTGGTTGTGTGTCATCAGCTGGAACTGACTCATAGCTGACCCTCCACGTGGGTTTTAAGAGGCAGTAAATCGCACAGAAGGAGATTTTCTATTTATGTTGTAGCTGATGGATTAGAACCAGCGGCTTCTTTGTAAGAGAATGATGGGCAGTCTCTTTCCATGAGATTCACAGCCTCAGAAAAGCACTGGAAAAAAAAATAATAAAGAAAAAACCTGAAAACCACTGGAGGGACAATTACGAGTCAGGTCCAACTTGACCACAATGAATGTGTAGGAACTGACATTGAACCAGCTCTGTGCCCAGCGAGGTAGGACCAGGTTCTCAAACTCCAGACCCAGAAGGCATGGCAGGGTCGTGTGGACGACAGGGGCATGTGTCCTGCCACAAGATTGCAGCCTCCTACCTGGGCCTGTCAGGCATCCAAGTCCAGCCAAGGGTCAGAAGTCAAAAGTCTGAAACTAATATGAAATACTTTATTAAATAACAGCAACTAATGATTTCACCCCCCAAACCATCGCCTGAAGCTCATCTAGACCACCTGTGGCTGGATTCAGCCTGTAGGGGTTTTCCAGGTGTCTATTTCTGGAGTGTTCAAAGCCTGTTCTTTAAATGATTAACAGACTGAATGGGTCTTGATTCCACCCTTTTCTTTCTATTTGGAAAGAAAGACCACAAGGGTCAGACAGCATCCACTTTAACAGTAAGTTCCCCACACCCAGCCCCTGAACCTGAGTCTCCACACAGAGCATGAGAATTCAGTGCTGCCACCACCACAGGCTCCATGCCTTGACACATTTCATCTGCCAAATGGAACATGTTGTCATTATTAAGCCCCTTGGAGTCAAGTATGACTCTTAGCAACCCAAGAAACAAGAGATCGAATTTGTCCTCTCCTGTGCCATCCTCCTCATTTCTAACACACTTGAGCCCATTGCTGCTGTCAGTGTGTCAGTCCAGCTGGTTGAGGGTCTTCCTTTCATTCACCAACCCTTCACCTTTCCAAGCATCACATCCTTCTCCAAGGAATAGCCCCTCCTGCAATAAGACCAAAGTATGTGAGATGAAGCTTCACCATACTTGCCTCCAAGGAACACTCTGACTGTAACTTCTCCAAGCCAAATTTGTTCTTTCAGTATTCCATGGGATATTAGGATTCTCTTTCAACACCACAGCTCAAAGGTATCTATTCTTCTGTCATCCTTTTTCAGTGTCCAGCTCTCAGATGTATAGAAACTGACAAAAAAGACCATGTTCAGGGGCACCTTAGTCCTCAAACTGACATCATTGTTTCTCAATCATTTGGAGAAGTCCCTGACTGCTGATTTTCCCAAGTGTTATTGATCTCCTGACTGCTGGCACCAAGCGTATTGATTATGTCAGGTTCTGTTGCGTGAGGTCAGAATAATAATGACCTTCTGTATCACAGGATAGTGCTGGTCCTGATCCTGGACTACTGACCACACAGTCACTGATGTGCTGGAGCCCGTGCAACCATTATACAGTCAGACAGACATGCAGAGGTTTTCCTGTAAGAATCAAGTAAAGAATAAAGCAAAAATGAATAAAAAAAGTTATTCAAGATGGGGGAGAGGTGAAAATGAGACTTTGTTATTTTATCATTTTATAACCATGTTAATAGTAGTATATGGATCCCCAGCAGGGGAGGGGGGGCAGCTGTGCGTGAGCCCAGTGGTCAGGTCATGTCCTCTCCGCCTGCGACGTGCGGAGCTAGGGCCACGTCCAGGGAGCCAGATGGCGCGGAGCTGGTGCCACCTGAGGTGGTGGCCAGATGTACAGCCTCTCGACGGAGCAGCCCATGGTGGCCAACCCTCCAGCTCTGATGAGCAGTGTCCCCACAGCAACAGTAGAGACAACCTGATCCTGGAGCCCCTGTCACTGACCCGAAGCCAAACGGCAGAGACATCTCGACTCTGGAGGCTCCAGTGCACGTAAGTGGACCGTGGACAGCCTCCCGCCACTGACCAGACCACGCAGCAGAGGCACCCTGACCCTGGAAACCCTATGACTGACCCGGAGCCAAACGGCAAACACCTCAACTTCAGGGGTCCCAGAACACCTAAGTGGAAGTGGACGTCCTTCCGCCACTAACCAGACCACACGTCAGAGGCACCCCAACCCTGAAGGTCCAGCCGCTGACCACATGGGCCACACGGCAGAGACACACCGACCCTAGAGCCCCGCTGTTGATGTGGAGCTGAACAGCAGTGACCTCTCAACCCTGGAGGCCCCAGCGCACGTAAGTGGACAGCAGACAGCCTCCAGCCACTGACTAGAGCCACACAACAGACACCCCGACCCGGGAGGCTTCCCCACTGACCTGGAGCCCCACAGTCTCCCACTGCTGAGCCAGAGCTGCTCGGTTGGAGGGCAGCGGGCTGTGTCTGGGATGGCCATGCCCGCTGGGGCCCCCTCACAGCACCAGAGGCTACAGTGTGGCGGCTTGCCTGTGTCCCCCAGCGGGTGCTGAGCACAGGGTGGCCACTCAGCATCGTGTCTCAGCACCAGCAGGCAGAGCAGCGTGAGGACAGGGCTCAGCTGAGCACGGTGGCCGGCCACCTCGGACCATGGGATGCTGGCAGAGCTCGGAGGAGAAGGAGGTGGCGCGGCGTTCCCGGCGCATGGGTGGCCACCTGCGCTCCGAGAGCCATGAGATCAAGCTGCTTCTCCCGGGCGCCGGCAACTCTGGCAAGAGCACGATCGTCAAGCAGATGAAGATCATCCACAGCGGGGGCTTCAACCTGGAGGCCTGCAGGGAGTAGCAGCCCCTCATCATGTACAACGCCATCCACTCCCTCACCCGTCTCACTGAGCTGGCCGCTCTGCGCATCGACTTCCACAACCCAGCTCTTTGCACTCATGGAACTAGCTGAGAACAAAGGCGAGACCACACTCGAGCGGCTGGGCGTCGTCACGCGGCGACTGTGGGCTGACCCCAGCGCGCAGGCCTGCTTCGGTAGCTCCAGCGAGTACCACCTGGAGGACAATGCAGCCTACTACCTGAACGACCTGGAGCGCATCGCCACGCCCGACTACACCCCCACGGTGGAGACATCCTGCACTCGCACGACATGACAGGCATTGTGGAGAACAAGTTCACCTTCAAGGAGCTGACCTTCAAGACGGTGGACGTGGGCGGCCAGCGCTCAGAGCAGAAGCAATGGATCCCTGCTTTGAGGACGTGACTGCCATCAACTTCTGCGTGGAGCTCAGCGCCTATGACCTGACCAGAAGAGCCTGGATGGCTGAGAGTCTGCGCCTCTTTGACTCCATCTGCAACAACGACTGGTTCATCAACACCTCACTCATCCTTTTCCTTAAGAAGGACCTGCTGGCTGAGAAGATCCCGCTCACCGTTTGCTTCCCTGACTACCGTGGCCAGAACACCTACGAGGAGGCAGCCGTGTACATCCAGCGGCAGTTCGAAGACCTGAACTGCAACTAAGAGACCAAGGAGATCTATTCCCACTTCACCTATGCCACTGACACCAGCAACATCCACTTCGTGTTCGACGCGGTGACCGATGTCATCATTCAGAATAACCTCAAGCACATCGACCTGTGCTGAGGCCTAGTCTGCGAGCCCCGGATGCACCTGCCCACAGGCCTGAGTGCAGCCAGGATGCCGGGTAGGTGGGCACACACACACGTGTACACGCGCGCACACACTCGGAGGCGTTCTCAGCACTGCTGAAGACTTGGGAACCATCCACAAGCCCGCCTGCCCACTCGCTCTGCCTTCCAAGCCGGCCCCCCAGCACAGAGCCAGAGTCGGACCGCTGGGGTGAGTGTTCAGGAGGAGGCGTCTCCTGCCTACACGAGATTGGAGACCTTGCAGCTGACCAGAGGAAGCCTGGAGCAGGGGCTGCAGCCATGCCTGCCGGCCATACATGGGCACCAGCTGCACCCGCAGCCTCCGTGCCCAGGTGTGAGGCCAACCACGCCACACGTCCCTCCTGTAGCAGCTTCAAAATATGCAGCAAAACTAACTGAACCAAGAGGACCATTTCCTGCAGACAGGCCGTCAGGTGCAGCTGCTCCGAGGCTCATGTTTTATAACTGAAACCTGGGTTTTTTCTTCGACATCCTCTTTTTTTTGGCCAAATCTTGTGGTGTTTTGCGGGGAAAAAAAATAAAAACAAACCAACAACAACAACAACAACAGCAAAAAATATAGTAGTATATGGAAAAAAGGGGAAGGGGAATTGCAAACTACACAGAACCAAAGAAATCCCTCATACTCATAATAAAATGAAAAGAAATAAGCCTAATTGATATTAATTGTTATCAAGTCAGTCACACCTATACATAAGGAAAAAAAAAACACAACCCATTTCAACTGACCACAAAGTGCAATCCTAACTTTCCTTGACTGTGGACTATTTTCTTTCTTTCTTTTTTTTTATAGACTGTAGAAATCCTTTATTAGCATTTAAATGGCAGCAGCTGTGGAATCGAAAAGCATAGTTAAAAGAGTCTTCTCTGCATTTTGAACTTAAAAGATTTTACACAAAAGGTTATTTGCCACTTTCTAAAATTTCAACAGCCTGGGCTGCCCTCTCTTCCCACAACCCTTTCTCCTCTCCCCACTTTTTTTCCCTTTCCTTTTCTTCCACAGCGATTAAATCTGTAAAGGACGGGGTCTCCATGCACTTAGTAATACTAAAGGCAGGAATTGACCTGATCCATTTGACAACACAAAGATGCTCTCCCCTCAAACTGTGCATGAAATATACCACAGGAATATTTCAGCTTATTAATTTGAGGGATGGACTATTTTCTAAGAACAACAATAATAATTAAAAAACCTGAAAATTAAGATAATCACTTTATTATTGGTAATATTATTATTATGACTTTGAAATTATTATATGGTTATTATAGGTCCAAATAAATAAACTATTATTTCTGTTTGCTATCAGATAGGATTTTCAGTATAAAAGAATGTAGATGCCAAAATAGAATCTAAGAAGTGAATTTATACCCCTGCAATCTTACTCCTGAATTGAAACAATGGGTTCATACTAATGAATTGAGTGTTTTTCCTTTTAAATAAAATGTGTATTTTCTAACTTAGCCAATCAAAAAGATGAGAAGTCTTGACAATCTAATAATAAATACCTGAAGACCTAGCTTCTAGCCTCTGATAAATACCAGCTCCCACTACAAAAACCTAATGTTTAGAAAAGTGTGATTTAAGTGAAAGTTTCCCAAGCACATTTGTTTTCCATTCAATCATTTGTACACATTTTGTTTCTTAAAATTAATTACAAGATCTACAATGTTTCTTATCCCATTGCAGCCTACTTGTTTCCTCTTCACCCATCTATCATTTATTTTCTAATGTTTACTCCTTTCTCCACCCCCTGCAACACCCCCCCCCATAGTATCCAGCAGCTTTCAACATAGCTTTGGCTGTGCGAGATGAGTCATATTGAAGGTCCTGTAAGTTGGGGACAGCTTATGCCACCTGTTCAAAGGTTCAGAAATCATTGTGTACAAGCCCTCAGAAGCCAAAGGAGGGAGTGCAAAGTGAGCCGAGCATGCAGGATGGACAGATGGAATTTGAGTGAGAACTATTGTTAAAATAATTCATTTGGGAGCCTTGGTGGGGAGCAGCAAGCCTTGGCGGGGAGCAGTGAGCCTCAGCAGGGAGCAGCAAGCCTTGGTGGGGAGCAGTGAATCATGGTGGAACCTACCTACCAGGAGCAATTAGGACAGTGGGAATTTGAGTGAGGTACATATGGAGGATCATTTCTGATTGCTGGACCAATTGTGGGACCTCTTCACCTTAAGCAGGAGAGAGTGAGATGGCTAGAGCTTGATTGGGGTGGCAGACCCAGTTCTCTAGGGTAAAACTAAGGCTTCCTGGTATTCCATTCCAGGTCCCTCCCTCCCACATACACCCGTCATGCATGAGTCTGTGTGTGTGTCCCACCTCCAGCCTCATTGTGCGTCTGGGTCCACTCTATGTATATCTGTGCGTGTGCCTGCCCAATCTTCTTCTGGAACAGTGACATCAGATCAGGAATTGGCTATTGCCTCAAGCAGCAAAAACTCTACCACAGCAATGTCAGGAAAGAAGCAGACTACCTCACTTCATACACAGCCGAAAGCAAGATATCACCACCCCAAAATGACACAGTATCAATGGATTTCCTGAAGCCATAAAGTCTGATGGAACTTTCTGACATAGAATTTAAAAGGACAAGGATTTAATATTTTCTATGGGTGAAAGACAAACTTGAAGAATTACAGGACACTGCAAGAAAAAACCAGGAGGACCTTAAAAAAAATTCAAAACAATACAAATAAAACAAATGAGCATTAGAGACACTGGAAAAACAAAAAACATACTAGAGGGACATATGAACAGACTGAAGTGATGAAACGCAGATCCAGTGAAATAGAAGATAGAATTGTCACCACTGATGTGCTAGAGCAAAAAGCAGAATCAAATAAGGAAGGAAGAAAAGAAGAAAACCTAAGAATTATGTGGAACACCATCAAGAGAAATAACCCAACATCATCAGAATCCCAGAACAGGAAGAAGCAAGTAATGACACCAAAAAAGTTGTGGAAGAATTACTAGAACAAAACCTCCCAGGCACAATGAAGAATGAGGGAATATATATTCAAGAAGCTGAGCGGACTCCATATAGAACAGACCCCAAAAGAAAAACACCAAGGCATATCCTAGTCAAATTTGCCAGAACCAAAGATAAGCAGAGAATTCGGAAAGCAGTGAGGGAGATACAAAGAGTAGCCTATAAAGGAGAGCAGATTAAGTTCTAATTTCTCGGCAGAAACCAAGTGAGTAAGAAGACAGTGGAATGACATATATTGAACACTCAACACAAAAATTCTGTACCCAGCAAAATTGTCCATTAAATATGGAGAGATCATGATATTCCCAGAAAAAATAGAGCCTACAGGAGTTTGTACAAGCAAGACCAGCATTGCAGGAAACACTGAGAGATGTCCTTCTTACAAAGGTGCCACAGAAAGCAGGATGGACCAAAATAACTAGCAACAACACCAAAAAGAACTCAACAAAATGATAGCAATAAATCCTTGCCTCTCAATAATCACACTGAATATGAATGGTTACAATGCACCACTGAAGAGAAAAAGAGTAGCAGATTGGATAAAAAAAAATCCATCAATATGCTGTTTATAAGAGACACACCTGAAAAATGAATATAGAGTAAAAGGGTGGGGGAAAAATATACGGAGCAAGTTGCAGTCAGAAAAAAGCACGAGTACTGATATCAGTCTCTGATAAAATAAATTTCAACGCAGAAATCATCACAAAGTATAAGGAAGGTCACTACATAACGTTTAAAGGGTCAATAGAAAAAAGAGGACATAACAATAATAAATATCTATGCACCAAATAAAAGACCTGAAAAATATATAAAGAAACAGTAACAAAACTGAAAAAGGAAATAGACAACAGGAGACTTCAATACACCATTCTCAAGAAAAGATAGAACAACCAGAAAGAAAGTCAACAAAGATGCTGAAGAATTAAACCATACAATAAACTAACTCAAATGCATAGATACTCATAGGCTAATGCACTCAAAAGGAGCACAGTACACCTTCTTCTTCAAAGTGTATGGGACATTCTCCAGAATGGATCACATTTTAGGCCACAAGGCAAGCATCAATAAATTAAAAAAAACCAAACCCACACATACAAAAACAACAACATAGAAATAATACAAAGCATCTTCTCAGACCACAATGCTACACAATTAGAAATTAATAACAAGAGGATAAAGGAGAAAAAAATACATTTGGAAGCTGAATAACACCTTACTTGAACATGAGTGGATGCTAGAAGAAATAAAAAATGAAATGAAAAGGTTTCTTGAAACAAATGACAGTGAAAATACCACTTACCAAAACTCTGGGAACCAGCCAAAGCAGTCAATTTTTAGAAATAGGCGAACACATCATAAGGAAGGAAAATATGACCAATGACTCTCTAACCCAACATCTCCAACAGATTGAAAAAGAACCTCAAGAAAACTGGATACCCTGTTAAAAAAAACCTGAAATTATAAAAATTAGAGCAGAAATAAATGAAATAGAAAATGGCAAAACAAATGAAATAATAAAAAAACCCTACAAGTTGGTTCTTTGAAAAGTTCAATAAAATCAACAAATCATTAGCAAAACTAACAAAGGAAAAGAAGTAAAAGACACAAATAATCCGAATAAGAAATGAAACGGACAACATCACAACAGAACCAATTAAAAGAAAAAGGCTAACATTGGAATATTATGAACATCTATACTCAAACAAATATGAAAACCTAGAGGAAATGGACAAGTATTCAGAAATTCACAACCTACCTAAACTGACACAAACCAAAATTAAACATCTGAACTGATCCATTATAAAAGAAGAAATTGAAAGGGTTATAAAACAACTTCCAGCCAAAAAAAGCCCTGGGCCAGATGGGTTTACACGTGATTTTTATAAAACATTCAGAGAAGAACTGTCACCAATTCTACATAAACTATTTCAGAAAATAGAAAAAAATGGAAGTCTCCCAGACTCATTCAATGAAGCAAACATATCCTTGATACCAAAGCCAGGTAAAGAAACCACCAAAATAGAAAACTATAGGCCAATATCTCTCATAAACAGAGATGCAAAAATCCTGAATAAAATCCTGGCCAACAGAATCCAACAATACGTTAAAAAAAAAGAAATAATTCACCATGAACAAGTGGGGTTCATAACAACTATGCAAGGATGGTTCAACATAACAAAAACATTCAGTGTAATTCCTCACATAAACAAAGCAAAGAACAAGAGCCACATGATCCTATCAATTGATGCATAAAATGCCTGTGACAAAATCCAACACCCTTTTCTGATTAAAACTGTCAACAAAATAGGATTAGAAGGGAATTTCTTCAACATAGTAAAATGTATCAAGCGACTCAACAAACCCGAGAGCCAACATTGTTCTCCACAGAGGGAGATTGAAGGCATTCCCTTTGAGAACAGGAACTAAACAAGGATGCTCATTATCACCTCTTCTATTTAATATTGTACTGGAAGTCTTAGCAATAGCAATGAGACAAGAGAAGAAAATCAGAGGTATCCAAATTGGCAAAGAGGAGGTAAAATTATCTCTCTATGCAGATGATATGATAGTATACTTAGAAAACCCTAAAGGCTCAGCAAGAAAACTAACTGGGCATAGTTGACCAATTCAGCAAAGTGGCAGGATAAAAAATCAACATACAAAAATAAATTTTATTTCTCTACAGTGACAATGAGAATACAGAGCTGGAGATAAGAAAAACAATACCCTTTACATCAGCTAATCACAAGATTAAATACTTGGGAATAAATCTAACCAGAAGCACAAAGGATCTATTAAAAGAAAATTACAAAGCATTACATTACCACAAGAAACAAAAAGAGACCTGGAGAAATGGAAGAATATACCTTGCTCATGGATAGAAAGACTCAATATTGTGAAAACGACAATACTACCAAAGGCAATTTACATGTTCAATGCAATCCCAGTACAAATACTAATTCCATTCTTCAACAAGATTGAAAAAGCAATTTCCAATTTCATTTGGAATGGAAGAGGCCCCAAATAAGCAAGGCACTCCTCAAAAAGAGAAACAAGGTAGGAGGCATCTCACTCCCTGATTGCAAATCCTACTACACTGCCATGGTGGTCAAGACAGCATGGTACTGGTACGATGGCAGATACATAGATCAATAGAATAGAATTGAGAACCCAGAAATCAGTCCATCTACCTTTGGTCAACTGATTTGTGACAAAGAGAAGAAATCAGCCAAGTGGGGAAATGACAGCCTTCTAAACAAATGGTGTGGCATAACTGGAAACCTATCTGTAGAAAACTCAAGCAAGATCCACACCTCACTTCATACACAAAAACCAATGCAAAGTGGATCAAGGACCTAGGACTAAAACCAAGGACTTAAACTTCATTAGAGAAAAGCTTGGAAGAACTCTAGAAGCCCTAATCCACAACCTGAACAGTCTTCCAAATATCCTGAAAAATCTCCAACCCAGAGAGGTTAAAATAGATGA
>NW_006400018.1:2079064-2089716 GCF_000299155.1 Elephantulus edwardii
AGAAACTGGAACCCTTATTCATTGTTGGTGGGAGTGTAAAATGGTGCAACCACTATGGAAGGCAGTACGGCACTTTCTCAAAAAGTTGGAAATAGAAATATCATTTGACTCAGCAATTCTACTACTGGGAATATACCTTAAAGAACTGCCACCCAAGCAAATATATGCACACCTTTATATATTGCGGCTTTGTTCACAATAGCAAGGAGATGGGAACAACACAAGTGCCCATCAACAAATGAATGGATAGAGAAGCTTTGGTATATTCACACTATGGAATATTATGCTGCATTTAAAAACAAGGAACTCATGAAATATTATACAAAATGGGTAACCCTGGAGGACATTATACTGAGTGAAATATATCAGTCACTAAAGGACAAATACTGCATAATGCCATTGTTGTAAAGCAGGTCTGATATCAGAGTTGGGGGAATCTAAGGGGGGGATAAATAATGTATACTGCATTGAAACAGATGAGGAAGGGAACTGTTTAGGAGGAATATATGATTAGGTAATGTTGTCATTACAAGAATCCAGAATGAAAGCTGCTTAATAAAAGAAGCCAAAGGAGGAACAATTAGAGTACACACAAAGTTCACAGACACAAAGCAAATACATCAAAGATCATGAGTTCAATTTATTATCAAACGCCATTGTTGGAGATAGTTAAGACACAAACCCGTTCTTTTAATTAATTGTTTTGTACCATCTAGTCAGAACTGACCCATAGTTACCTGCGAGTGGGTTTTCAGAGGCTGTAAAAAACATGGGAGTTGGTTGTCTGTCTTTCACCTGCAGAGCAGCTGGTAGATTCAAACCACACACCTTTGAGTTGATAGTGCACTTTCTAACGAGTCGGCCACTAGACCTTGGAGGAGCTGGATAGACACAGTAACTGGGGCAATGAGGGTAAGTGTATTGGAGTCAGTGAAACTGGCTCAGGACAGGGCAGGCTTCAGAGCTGCTGTACATTGGGTCTCTATGAGTCGCAGGCAAGACAGTACATAACAACGACAGCCCACCAGAGCTCCCTAGGTACTGGTCGGACAAGGAAAACATCAATATTTATTCTATTTTTCTGCATGCACACTTTTTTCAGGTAAGCACAAATAGTTGTGAATGCAAAGGTTTTCATTCAAGAATTCCAGTGAGGAAACAAGAAAAGAATGGTCGCATTACAAAACCATTGTGTTGTAAACCCTGAGGAAATAGGTTGTTATTGTTGTAATGTACTGTGGGGTAGGAACTGACTAACAGCTGACCCTCCAGTGAGTTTTCAGAGGCAGGTAAGTCACATGGGAGGAAGTTGCCCAAGGGAATTGAATCGTCCGTCCAGTGGAGTATGCCTTGTAGTGACCCTGTGAACAACGAATCTGAATCATATCCTACCCTGCACTATTGTCATCACTTCTCACATACCCTCGCCCATTGCAGCAGTCACCGTGCCAATCCAAAGCCTGTCCTATCCTGTGCCATCCTCATACTTCTTGACGCTCAAGAGCTGATAGCAGTAGTCACTGTGTCAATCCACCTGGTCGAGGGTCTTCCTTTCCTTTGCCGACCCTCTACCCTTCTAATCATTGTGTTCCGCTTCAAGCAATAACTCCTCCTAGCCACATGCCTGAAGTATGTGAGGCGAAACCTCATCATCCTTGCCTCCAAAGAGCACTCCGGCTGCACCCTCTCCAAGACATATCTGTTTATTCTCTTGGCAGTCCATAGGATGTTCAGTTCTCTCCTCTAACACCACAGCTCAAAGGCATCAATTCTTCTGCCATCCTTATTCATTGTCCAGCTCTCAGATGCATAGCAAATGGCAAAGAGCTAGTTTGCCAACCCAAACTCATGTAGTTAGAATCGACTAGCTACTCACTCCTGCATTCATTTTACTGCCTCTGAAAACCCACTGGAGGGTCAGCTATGAGGCAGTTCCAACTTGAAGGTACATAAAGCAAGCGCTAGGCTAACGGAAATGTCAGGCATTTGAACCTAGGAGACTTTCCAAGGGAGAAAGGGGTGGCTTCTGCTCTGTAAAGATTACAACCTCAGAAGCCTCCTGGGGACAGTTTTACTCAAAACTGGAATTGGCTCAATGGCGAGGGGATTTTAGAGAACATTCTCCGTCCCTGCATGTTCTAAATGGTTAACACACTGAGCTGCTAATTGAAAGTTTAGAAGTTTGAGTCTACCCAGAGGCATCTTGGGTAAAGTCCCGAGAGTCTATTTCCCTAAAGATCTGCCTTTTTGAAAACTCTGTGAAATGTGGTCCTAACCTAACACAGATGACTCACCGTGATTTGAAGTCACTCAGCACTGACTCGTTTTCTGGCTTCATGAAAACCTAGATCTGGGCAAAGGTTATCAGTAGGTGCTACCGACCCAAGAGGAAAGACTGAAGGCATCATCATGATGGCTGGGTGAGGCTGCTAACACCTGGGCCCACCACTGATCAGTGTTAGCACCTGTACTGGCACAAACAGAATTTATGCACCTTCTGAAGTGATACAATTAAGATACATGAAACATTCTGATTAAAAAAAGAAAATTGGAGCTCAAAGCTGGATCTCACTTTCTGATTTCAGGCAATTCGTACATAAAGAGACAAGAAAGGAATCTGTTAAATCTAAGTGGAACATTCTATGGGAAAAATGACATCACCTTTGCCTTTTTTTTTTAATCTTTGGCTTTTAAGGAAGTAAGACTGAGGAATGTTATCTATCAAAGGGACCAAAACCAAATGCAATGCACCTGATAGTCCTGAGATCTCAATTCCAGATTCTAATAAAGAAACTCTCAAAAAGCATTCGTTATGGACTCTGAGAAGTTTGAAAGGGAATGGATGTTAGATGACTTTAAAGTGATTGCTAATTTTCTTGGGAAAAAGGAGCATGTAAGAGAATTCTTATGCCTTAGTATTGTACCAGTAATTATTTATAGTAAAATAGTAAGATCTAGGCTTTAAAATACTCCCACAAAAATTATTCTCCACCTACAACCAGGAGAGGATAAAATAGATGAATGGGACCTTGTAAGACTCAAATCCCTATGCACATCAAAAAACTTCTCCAACAGGGTAAAAAAGAAACACACAGACTGGGAAAAACTATTTGGAAATGACATATCTGACAAGGGACTAATATCTAAGATTTATAGAATACTCCTGCTCCACAATCAATGCTCTTGATACCAGCAGCCAGGAAATCAAAAGACAAATTGGATTGGGAAAGCCTGCTCTTAGCTACCTCTCCAGAGCAACGACATCAGTTTTGATACTAAGGTGCACCTGATCCGGGACATAGTCTTTGCAATTGCTTGCTATGCATCAGACAGCTGAGCAATGATAAGGGATGATAGAAGGAGAATGGATGCTTTTGAGCTGTCGTGCTGGAGAAGAGTGTTGAATATACTGTGGACTGCTAGGAGAACAAACAGATTCATCCTGGAGAGGGTGAAATCAGGCTGCTCCTTGGAGGCAAGGATTCTGAGGTTTTATCTGACATACTTTGGGGATGTTTCAAGGAGAGACCAATCCTTGGAGAAGGACATCGTGTTTAGGAGGGTGGAGAGACAGAGAAAGAGAGGAAGACCATCAATGAGATTGACTGATTCAGTGACTGGGGTAATGAGGGTAGGTGTGTCAGACAGTAATGTTGGCACAGGACAGAGCAGGTTTCAGGGATATTGTACATAAGATCTCTATGAGTTGCAAGTGATTCAACTGCACGTAACAATAGTGACCATCACCTGAACAAGAAAAAGGGAAAAAGCTCAATTACAAATGGGTGCAGGACATGAATAGACACTTCACCAGCAAAGACATTCAGATGGAAAATGAACACATAAAGAAATGTTAAAAATCCCTCACTATCAGAGATGCAAATCAAAACAACTATGAGATACCATCTCACCCCAGCAACAATAACAAAGTTCAATAGTCCCGCACACAACAAGTGCTGGTGAGGTTGTGGAGCGATTGGAACTCTATTCACTGCCACTATGGCACTTTCTCAATATCACTTAACTCAACAACTCTAATACTGGGAATATTCTCTAAAGAAACCAGAGCCACAACTCAAACAGATGTATGCACACCCATGTTTATTGCTGAGTTATTCACAATAGCAAAGAGATGGAAGCAAACCAAGTGCCCATCAACAAATGAATGGATATAAAAACTATGGTGCATTCACACAATGGAATATTATACAGGATTGAAAAACAATGAACTCATAAAATGTTACACAACATAGGGGAGCATGAAAGACATTATGCTGAGTGAAATATTTCAGTCATAAAAGGACAAATACTGCACAGCACTGCTATTGTAAAATAGAACAAACATGGGGTGGGGTTGGGGAGAGAATGGGGAAAGAGTGGCTAGATAATGAACACTGCATTAGAACAGATGAGGGGAATAACTGTCAGAAAGGAATATATGATTAAGCATTATACGCATGACAGTAATCTGGAACAAGGGGCGTGCATTATAGGGAGGACCCAGGGAGGAGGAGAGGGAGGGGTGAAGAAAATGTGCAACAATGAAAACAAATTAAAACATTTTCAATATGAAAAAAAAACCTCAAAACCCACCGTCAAGCTGAATCCAACTCGCAGTGACCCTGTGTGTCCAAGTAGAACTGGCCTCTATAGTGTTTTCTGTGGAAGTCCGTCACCAGGTCTTTCTTTGGGAGCAGCTAAGTGTGTTCACCAGCTGCAGTGGCCCCCAAATAAAAACCAAGCCACTGCTGTTGACGCCCTTCTGACTGATAGTGACTTGAAAAGACAGAGTAGAACTGTCTTCCAGGTCTCTGTGTTGTGATCATCACAGAAGCAGCACATCACATCTTTTCTTGGGGAGTGTTTGGTGGTTTTGAACTATTGACCTTGTGGTTAGCAGTTGAATATTCCAACCACAGTTCCACTAGTGTGTCTAGATCAACATTATATAATCATGTGTGGCAAATCATGTAAAGTAATCCTGTAATTGGAAGCACCATGATAGATGGAGAAGGTTAACAATTTCAGCTTGCGTGGCCCCACAATCAACACTCTTGGCACCAGCAGTCAGGAAATAAAAAAGATGAACTGCACTAGGAAAATCTACTGTCAGGAACCTCTCTGAAGTATTAAAGAGCAATGATGACATTCTAGAGACTAAGGTGAGCCTGATTCAGGCCATGGTCTTTGCAGTTACTTTCTATGCATCTGAGAGCTGGACAATGACTCAGGATAACAGAACAATTGATGCCTTTGGGGTGTGGTGCTGAAGAAGAGTATTGAACAAATCATGGACTGCCAAGAGAACAAACATCTGTCCTGGAGAAGGTGAAACCAGGTTGTTCATTGGAGGTTAGAACTTTGAAGCTCTGTCTCTCATACTTTGGGTACATGCCTAGGAGGGACCAGTCTGGAGAAGGACATCATGCTTGGAAGGGCAGAAGGTCAGTGCAGGAGAAGAGGACCCTGGATGAGATGGTTTGAAGTACAGTAACTAGAGTAGTGGGGTAGGTGTGTCAGGGACAGTGAGACTGGCTCAGGGTAGGACAGGGTTCAGAGCTACTGTATGTAGAGTCACTAAGAGTCACAGACGACTCAATGGCACACAACAAAACCATGTGTGGGGGATGCAGCCCCATTCCTGTTGTACCCACTGGCCACCAGCCACCTGTGATACTGTGGTGATTGGTGTATTGCTATAGTTCAGGGAGGAAGCTGTGCAAGTGAACTGACACATTCTACAGAGTGGCCTCTGGAGGACAAGTTTTAGTGAAGCTTCCAGACCAAGGCCGACTAGGTAGTCAAGGCTGGTGACCCACGTCTGGAAACTGGTAAATGACAAGCTTATAGATGGAGAAGTGGGGGCAGTGTGCTGGCAGGTGAGCCCCATAATTGTAAAGGCACTACATGCTATGTGAGAGCTACAAAGTATCTGAGCTCCCCCCCAAGATCTTGAGGTTGGCTCCGATCTGAGCAACACTTTCCTGGCTCCACTTTGAGTCAGATCACACACAAACCCAGCTTACAGCAGCACATCCGTGTGGGACCGCATTTGGGATGGTGGCTTTATTCTCTGGTGTTGCCTCTTAATGCAAGACCTTCAGGGACTCTTGGGCTCAGTCTGGCTTCACAGGTGGGAAGTGAGGCCGAGTAAAGGAAGGGGATGTGACTAGGCTCACATGCAGTCAGGATGATGTTTAGGGGAACTCTGAGAGCCCCGAGTTGGAGTCTTGGGCCCGTGTCACACTGATCCATGTGTCTTTGGCTGTCACTGGGGCTGTATGGTCATGTAATAGGCTGTTTGTGAGCACACGAGCATCCAGGCCTGAGAAGCGGCCATTCAGAGCTGGTTGGACCTCCAGCAGGTCGGAGTCAGAGCACCCCGGGAGAAACAGCTGCCAGAGTCTTTGTCCTTTTACACAGGTGTCCAGCAGCCACCAACGCCAGCAGGCTGGGGACACGTGTTGGATTTCTCACGGCCTTGTCATAACTGATACCAAATAGCTTTCGGGCCATTTAAGAATACACACTCTTGGGAGGAAATTTGCCCAAGGCCTTTGTAGATTAAAGGCAGCAGAAACTGCAATGGATACAAAAGAATTTGATGTGGAACAGAGCTCCAGAGGGCCTAGCCCTGAGGACCAGGCCAGCAGGTCTTAATCACATCACTGCATCTCAGCATTGCCAGTCACACCACCACACCTGACAGCTGATCTCAAACAGGTGCAGGGGCGGAGTGGAGGCAATTTAGATTCATCAGGCTGATTTCAAGTCCACAGTGACATCATGCTTGGAAAGAAGGAAGATCAGGGAAGGAGAGGAAGGACCCTCAACCAGATGGATTGACACAGTGACGACAGCAACGGCGTTGGGCATGGCAGAGACTGTCAGGGTGGCACAGACAGGACAGGGTTCACATCTGTTGTTCGTAGGGTCACAAGTCTTCCTTGACCTAACGGCACCTAACAGCAACAACACCCTGATAACTGAGTTAAGTGATTATTGTGGCAAATGAAGCCACGTGGATTTTTGGTTTCTTTCCTTTCTCATTGCTGCTCCCAGCTGATCCTCCATTGGGTTTCCGAGTCTGTAAATTGCACAGGAGGAGATTGCCTGTCTTTTTCCCCCTGTGGAGCTGCTGGTGGATTTGAACTGCCAGAGAGGCAAGGCCTGTGGTTTAGCTGTGCAGCTCGCTACAGACTAGGCCTCCAGGCCCAAGCTTCCTAATGCACGTGAAAGTTACATTGGCATTATGCTATTGTCTCTTAGGTGTGTAAGAGCAGGACAGTAATATCCTGAGGACTGAAATGAGACAAAAACGTTAGTTCATGCATGGTAGATTTGCACGATGCATGGTTGTGGTGAGCCTTCAGTTTGTACAAAGCACAGTATCCATGAGGCGCCTGGAGAGGAGCGCAGTAAAATGAGATGTGCCTGAACTGCGTTTCCCAGTTGAGTGCTCTGCACATCCACACTTCAGTGACACTGGTTCCATTTGGCATGCTGTGCAAGCATCACCAGCACCCACTGGGGCCTGGGCCGTCCTGGACCTGACCGTTCTGTTCTGGATTCCTCTCTGCCTGATTTGTGTGGGGTTCCATCCTGGCTCGGCCTCCTTCCACCTCTGTCCTGCTCCTCGTGGTTTCCCTTGGGACCTCAGCTCTGATAAAACACCTCCACATGAAGCCTTATTTCACAGTCACCTTCTTAAGGCAACGGGTCCCTGAGATGCAGTCCACAGTGAGTCATGTTATTAGCTCAAAGGCTGAGTGTCTTTGGCATTTCAAATCCACCAGCAATCAGTAAGAGAAAGATGGCCCGCCTCCTCCCATTACTATTTACTGCCTCAGAAGTCGAATGGTGTTAGAACTGATTTGATGACAGTGAGCTTGAGTTGGGGTTTTTTTTTAGTTTGAATCTCTTAGGGCAAAAGAATCCTGGTGGTGCTATGTTGGGCTGCCAGCTGAAAGGCCAGGGAGCTCTGTGGGGCCTACTGATAAGGACTTATACTGCCAACACAAAGGGACCTAGTTCAAACCCTCCAGCTCCCCCACAGAAGAAGGATGACAATCTCCTCCTGTGTGATTTATTGTTATTAGGTGCCTTCGAGTTGAGTACAACTCACAGTGACACTATGCACAAAAGATCTGAACCCTGTTCTATCCTGCACCATCCTCACACTTCCTGACACACAAGAGCCCATTGCAGCAGTCACCCTGACAATCCACCTTGTTGAGGGTCTTCCTCTCCTTTGCAAACCCTCCGCCCTTCCCAGCATCATGTCCTTGTCCAAGAAATAGCCCCTTCTAACAACATGTCCAAAGTATGTGAGGCAAAGCCACATCATTCTTGGTCCCAAAGAGCACTCTGGCTGCACCCTCTCCAAGATATGTTTGTTCTCTTGGCCGTCCATGGGCTATTCAGTGCTCTTCTGAAACAGCTCAAAGGTACCAGTTCTTTTTCTGTCATCCTGTGTGATTTACCGCCTTGGAAAACCCAATGGGGAGGGTCAGCTATGAGTCTGTTAGAACTCAACTATACACAACAATAACAGCTGAAAGATCAGTGGTCTGAATGTACTCGGCAATCCTCAGCAGAAGGATGGGTAGTCTCTACCCTTAACCGTGGAAACCTGCTGGAAGGTTCTGTGAGTCAGATCGACTTGGCAGCAGTGGGTTTATTACGGCAGCCTGCCAAGACCTGGGCGGCTAGGTGCCCCGCCCCCGAATTCTAGAACACCTCCAAGCTTTCCCTGCAGTGGGCTTTGCAGACATCCCTGCTAGACATCTTCAGAAGGATCTGCATTCCAATTGAGGGTGGAGAGGGCTTGGAGGGGGGCAGAAAAGAGAGTCAGTCTTTACTAAGATCTCTGTTCCTGGGACCAGTCCTTTGAAAAAGACACTGTAGTGGGAAAGTGGAGGGTCAGAGAAGGAGAGGAAGACCCCCAAGGAGATGGGTTGACACAGTGACTGTTAACAACGGGCCCGACCATTTCAGATACGGTGCAGCATGGGGCTAAGTTCAGAACTTCTGTCCATAGGGTCATGATGAATCACAAAACAGCACCTAACAACAACAACAACAACAACAACAACAACAACAACAACAACAACATCTCCTGAAGAACCAAGAGGGAATTTACATGCAGCATAGCAGAAGGTCCTTTAAAAACAATGGTTCCAACTCTGTCCCCGTGTCTCCCCCGATGCCTGCGCTCATTTCTTCTCTTTGTTACATCAGACTCTAACCCGCCACCATCCAGTCTCCCTCACTCCTGTGGACAGGACTTCTCCAGCCATTCAGGGAGTGTGAGGGACCCAGAGCCAAGCAGCTGAACAAACAAAAGGAAAGGAAAACAAACCAAAGAGCCCAGGGATGTAGAGGAGGCGACACACTGAGTTGTTTGTCGTTAAGTTCTTTCCAGTTGAGAGTAGAGTTCAACTCACACTGACCCCGTGGACAGCAGATCTGAACTCTGTCCTATCCTGCACAGGCCTTATCATCCCTGACACACTTGAGCCTGTTGCCATAGTCACTGTATTGTTCCACTTCATGGAAGGTTCCTCTTGTTCCCTGACCCGCCACCTTCCCAAGCATGAGGTCTCTTACCAAGGACTAGCCTCTCCTAACAACGTGTCCAAAGCGTGTGAGATGAAGCATTATCCTCCGTGTCTCCAAGGAGCACCCTGGCTGAACATGTTCCAAGATGTATCTCTTAGTTCTTTTGACAGTCTATAGGATATTCAGTCCCCTTTTCCAACACTTACAGCTCAAAGGCACCAGTTCTTCTGTTATCCTTACTCATTATGCAGCTCTGAGCACACACTGAGTACTTCTGCTTTAATTTTCTTGTTCCTGTTCCAATTTGCTTGCAGGGCCGAGATCCTGAGACAAGAAGATTCCTTTGTGTCCCTGGAATCCTACTCGACATGGTGGCTTCCAGCATGGTGGGCATAGAGCCTGTCTTTGTACCGGCGCCTGGCAGCAGGAGGTGTTTCATGAGCCCAAGTGGAAGGCATGAGCAAGTGTACGAATGAGGGACAATATAAGGGGCTATGCTGTTCTGTGTCACAGCCGCCGTTTGTGTCTGAGTCCCTGAGTGATGCAAATGGTGACATGCTTGATGATTGGCTGAAAGGTTGGCAGTTTGAATCCACCCACAGGAGCCTCAGAAGGCAAGCTTGGTGATCTGTTTCCGAAAGTTCACGCGCAGCCTCTGAAACTGTATGGAGAAGCTCTCCTCTGCTCACAAGGGGTCTCCTTGAGTTGGAATTGATTAAATGGAAGCTCAAACCCACAATATTTGTGCCTGTAACTTTTTTCTCCCTATATTCAGAGTCACTGGATATAAAGAGGGTGGACGTATATCACATTTTTATCCTTTCTCCAAACCTATTCAATCTGAGCAAACTATTCGAGAAGCTGGACTCTATGAAGAAGACTTTGGTACCAGGATCAGAGGTAGACTCGTCAACAATCTGCATTATGTGGATGGCACACATTGCTTGCTGAAAAAGAGGGGGGTTTGAAACACTTGATGCAGAGGAACAAAGACTACAGCCTTCAATTACATCTCCAACTACAGCCTTCAATATGAAGTACGTCTCAACATCGAGAAAAGGAAAATTCTCACCACCAGGCAAATAAGCAAG
>NW_006400018.1:2090513-2092504 GCF_000299155.1 Elephantulus edwardii
CAGCAGCAACAACAACAACAAACAATAGTAATGTGGGAATGTAGGTGCAAGTAATGCGAGCAAGGACTGGAGAGGAGAAGACAGAGCTAGAGCTGAAGGTAAAATGAGTCAGAAGAGGGAAGCAGAAGGAGGAGGTAGGAGAGCAGCTTTTTCCAGTGCCGCCTGCCTCAGCTGGCCGCCTCCCCTGCAGCCTTCTCCTGGCAGCCTTCTCCCCTGCAGCCCGCCTTCCCTCTTTTGCCCTAGTTTTTCATGTTTGCTTACTCAGAAGAGCCAGCCCTCTTCGCATATGACTTGGCATTGACCCAGGTCTCACAGCGGCTTGCCTTGTCATTTCCCTGCAATGTGCCTTCGTGGAATCATTGTGTCTGTCACCTTCACAGGTTCTCACTGTCATTGTTTTAGCTTTTAGAATTTCTAGCAGCTGGGTCAAATGGTGTGTAAAATAGAATCAGTCTCTGCCTGTCTTTGGAGAAATAGCTAGCTAGGGGGAGTAAGTGGTCTATCACCAGGAAATGTAGTACATTCTGGGAAAGGGAGAAGACTGGGGCCTATAAAGAGGATTTCTAGAGGTGAAATCTAAAGACTACCAGGCGCAGTGACAAAACCCTCAAATGACAGTGACATACACAGAACAATGTATTTTCCTCTCACAGGAAAATCCAAAGATGGCATCAGAAATGATGTGGTGATGTACACCGATGTTCACAGTAGCATTATTCACCACCATAAGAACATGGGAACAGCCCAAATACCCAATCACAATAGAATGGATTCAGAGATTATGGTATATTCACATGATGGAATCTATGCTGTATGCAGGAGCAATGATTTGGAAATCACTACCTAACTTGGGAGGGACTGGAGAGTATTATGCTAAATGAACTCAGTCCCATAAGGACAAATATGGTATAAGAGCATTATTATAGTGCTGCTATGCCAGAAATATGTGGTTTGAATCCAACAGATGCTCTGCTGGAGAGGGAGGAACAATCTCCTTCTGTACCAGTCAGATCCATTTTGATAGTAACACACACACACACACACACACACATAATAAAATAAAATAATTTAAAAAAAGCATTATTGTAGAGTGTGTATGAGGATCCAAATGGGTGAGGATGGATGGGGGCTGGGGAGGGTGGTGTGTTTCACAATTTGATGGGTGGAGGGAGCGGTGGTTAAAGGAAATGAGAAAGATCCTGTGTGAAAAACAATGCATATGAACTTTATAAGTAAACCAGTATAAAATACAAATTTTATTCTAAATTAAAAAAGAAATGACATGGTGCTCCAGAGACTCTATTCTCATGGTCATCTCACGGCTCAGGATGGCTACTTTAGCTCCAGCCATCACGTCCACATCATCCCCAGAAGGGAGGGAGAAGGGCACACTTGGAAGTTGCACACAATGTGCTCTAAGCTCTATTATTTCCTTTCTTCTGTAGATTGCAGGGTTTGCTTTCTGCTCTTTTCCCAGTTGTTGGAGATAGCAAAGTGTTGGTTTTGGTTCTTTCTTCTTTTTTTATTTGATATGTGCATTTATTGCTATAACTTAACCTCTGAGTACTGCTTTAGCTGTGTACAAAAGATTTTGTTGAGCTTGGAACAAAATTCACACCTATGGCTTAATTTTCAGCTGAGCAATGAAGGGCCCATAACTAGCCTATTTCCTGAATGTTGTTACAAAAAAATGTGCAAAAAATCCATCCACCCCCCTCCCACCCCATGCTCTCCTTAGATTTGAGTTCTTCCTCCTGTTAAAGAAGACTAGCAAAACAGGAGTCCAAGCTTTTCTATCCAAGTAAATAAAGAGGTTTATTGAAGAAAATACTTTGCAAAGTGTGACACGGAGGACCAAGGCAGTACTGGCCCATCATTTATGGAACAAAGGAAGAAGGAATCCTTTTAAAGGCTCTGGAGGTGGGATGAGTGGTTAGTGGATGGAGGATATTATGTTTAT
Organism: Elephantulus edwardii; assembly: GCF_000299155.1. Lineage (NCBI taxonomy): Eukaryota > Metazoa > Chordata > Mammalia > Macroscelidea > Macroscelididae > Elephantulus > Elephantulus edwardii. The sequence continues at coordinate 2,092,474 of NW_006400018.1, forward strand.
TCACAAAAAGGGTGGGGTTTTTTAAGAGTTA
>NW_006400018.1:2092849-2093600 GCF_000299155.1 Elephantulus edwardii
TCTATATGTTCTACACAATCCAGATACCAAATTCATTTTTCAAGGAGTTCTAAAGGGAAATGGTCAAGTTTATTCAGAGAGGAAAGAGACTCCAAATAAACAAAACACTTCTGAGAAACAAAAATGAAGTGGGAGGCATAGCACTCTGGCCTCAAAATATACTACACAGTGGGAGTAACCAAAACTGCATGGTACTGATCCTTTTAGAAAGATTATTAAAGAAATATTGTTATTATGTGCCGTCAGGTCATCTATGACTCCTAGCAAGTCTATGAGCAACAAACCTGAACCTGACCCTGTCCTGACCTCATGATCTCCGATATGCTCCAGTCCATTGCTGCAGTCACAGTGTCCATCCAGTTTGTTGAGGGTCTTCCTCTCTTTCTCTGACCCTCCACCTTTCCAAGCATAATGTCTTTTCTGAGGACCAGCCCCTCCTGACAATATGCCCAAAGTAAATGAGACAAAATTTTATCATCCTTGTATCTAAGATTGTGCTTCCTCCAAGACAGAGCTGTGTGTTCTTTTTTGCAGTCCGTTCCATACTCTTGTCTAACATCACAATTCAAAGGGATCAATTTCTTTAAAATTTTTATTTTATTTTATCATATTTTGTGTGTGTACCGTCAAATCAAATCTGACAGGTACAGGAGGAGATTGCCTCTACTTCTCCAGCACAGCATCTGGTGGATTTGAACCGCGCACCTCTGGGATTGCAGTGCAGCTTAAAGGCATCAATTCTTCTGTCATC
>NW_006400018.1:2094420-2096480 GCF_000299155.1 Elephantulus edwardii
TGTGTTTGTTCTTTAGGCAGTCCATGGGATATTCAGTACTCTTCTCCAGCACCACAACTCAGAAGCTTCAGTTCTTATCTCAGCTTTATTCATTGTCTAGCTCTCTGATGAACTGGAAATGATTGGAAAGACCATAGCCTGGCTCAGGCATAACTCAACCCTCAAACTGGCATTGTTGCTCCTCAGTAATTTGGAGCAGTTCCTGACTGCAGACTTTCCCCAGTGTAGTATCTCTCCTGACCTCCTGACTGCAGGTACCAAGTGTGTTGAGGATGGATCCACGTATGATGAAGTCATTGATAGCCTCAATCTTTTTCCCCCTCTATCACGATGTTGCTTATTCATCAAGAGGTAAGAATTTTTGTTTCCTTGATGTTGAGATATAATTCATATTGAAGGTTGTAGTCTTTTATTTTCTGTAGCAAGAGCTTGAAGTCCTCATCTCTTTCAGCAAACAAGGTTGCATCATCTGTATTTCATAGGTTGTTGATGAATCTTCCTCCAATCCTGATGCCATATTCTGGCTCAGCTTCTCGAATGGTTTGCCCAGCACACAGATTAAAGTATGGAGAGAGGATACAACCCTGACATGTACCTTTCCTGATTTTAAACCATGTAACTAGTCTAGGTATAGATTCCTCATGAACTTAATTAAACAAGTGTTCTGGGATTCCCATTCTTCTTAATGTTAGCCATAATTTGTTATGATCCACACAGTCAAATGCCTTTACATAGTCAATAAAGCACAAATATGTCATACTTGTGCATAGTCAATTAAATACAAGTAAACTTCTTTCTGATATTCTCTGCTTTTAGCTAAGATCCATCCAACATCAGCAATGTTTCTCATTCCATGGCCTCTTCTGAATCCAATTTGAATTCCTGGCAATTCTCTATCTATGTGCTGTTTTGCTACTGTGTACCATCTAATAGGAACTGATCCATAACTGACCCTCCAGCAGGTTTTCAGAAACAGTTCATTGCACAGGAGGAGATTGTCCATCCTTCTCCTGTAAAGTATTTGGTGGTTTTGAACTATGTTTTTCAGGACTGCAGCAATCTTTATGTGCTATATTTTAGCCATTTAAAAATAATCTTTAGCAAGATTTCTCTTGCATGGGATATGAATGTTATTGTTTGATAATTTCCACATTCTGTTGGACCACCTTTTTTGGGGGGAATGGGAATACATAGAGTCAATTGGTCAGGTAGCTGTCTTCCAAATCTCTTGGCACAGACTAGTGAGCAGATCTAGGGCTGAACTGATTGTTGAAATCTGTCAGTTGGCATTCCATTAATTCCTGGGTATAGAAGATGTTAAAGGGAAGCTCAAGAATACAAAGCAAAGCATTATTTAAATGTGCAAAGAGCTTGAGTTAGAAGATCGAAAGGGAAGAGCATGCCAGTACTTCTCAAGCTAAAAGAACTGAAAAACAAACTCAAGCCTTGAGTTGAGTACTGAAGGATTCTATCAACAAAATCTTGAATTATGCAGAAAGCATCAGAAGAAAATGGAAGGAATACATAGAGTCATTGTGCCAGAAAGTACTGGTTGACATGGAAACATTTCAGGAAATATATGAGCAAGAATCAACGGTAAGGAAAGAAAAGGTTCAAGATGTTCTGAAGGAATTGGCGAACAGTAAGGTCCCAGGCATATAAAGGGACCAACATGGAATGTATACCTAAACCAAGAAGTTGCTGTCTGAATGAAGCAAGGGAACACCGACTGGCTTAAAATCAAGACTGATGTGCATTAGGGTTGCATCTTTTCTTCATTCCTATTCAATCTGTATGCTGAGCAAATAATTCATGAAGCTAGACTCTATGAAGAATGTGGCATCAGGATTGGAGGACGACTCATTAACAACCTGTGTCATGCTCATGGCACAACTTGACTGGCTGAAAGTGAGGAGTATTTGCTGCAGAAGATCAAGGACTATGGCCTTCAGTGTGGATTACATCTCAACATCAGGAAAACAAAAGTCCTCACAACAGGACCAGCAATCAGCATTGTTGTTGTTGTTGTTATGTGCCGTCGAATTGCTTGCGACTGATAG
>NW_006400018.1:2096895-2100654 GCF_000299155.1 Elephantulus edwardii
CATGGCCTGTATCAAACGCACCTTAGTCTCCAGAGAGACACCATTGCTCTTCAGTACTTTGGAGAGGTCCCTAACAGCAGACTTTCACATGGCAATGCGCCTTTTAATTTTCTGGCTACTGGAAGTTAACAATGATTTCATCCTGCTTGGATCAACAATCAACACCCTTGGCGTCAGCACTCAGAAACTCAGGAGATGTATTGTACTGGGCGAGTCTTCTGTCAGGGACATCTCCAAAATGTTGAAGAGCAATGATGTCAGTGTGAGGACTAAGGTGTGCCTGCTTCAGACCATGGTCCTCACCATTAGGGCACCAGGGCTATCTAGTGTGTCAGACATGATGGAGATGGCACAGGATAGGGGAGGGTTCAGGTTGGCTGTTCATTGGGTCACTATGGGTCACACTCTACTTGACAGCACCTAACAACAACAACACTAGGTAGTCCTGGTGCCCTAATGGTGAGGAGCTGTGTTGCCAACCCAGAGAGATGCAGTCTGAATCCATGAGGTGCTCTGTAGGAAAAAGATGGGAAATCTCCTCCCGTGTGATTTACTGGCTCTGAAACCCCACTGGAGAGTCAGCTATGAGCCAGCTTCACCTCAATGGTAAACAACAAACAACAACAACCAGGGAGATACTTACTCCTTGGAATAACCAACCACAGAGGTCAAAAGGCCACATTTGTCCAAAGATAAAGCCCAGAAAGCAGGAAATGTTGTGCTAGAAAGACTGGAGGAAATGAGAACAACAGGGAGGAAAGAGGAAGAGTGCAGTTACATTGTATTATAAGTGATGTTAAACAGTGAAATGCATGCGAACGGTTGAGGGAGAAAGCAGTTTTCTTTGTAACCTTTCACTCAAATCACATTAGAAGAGAGAAGCTGCACCCATCACTTGCACTTTCACTCATTGACCCTAAGCCATGTAACGGCACCTGTTCTCCAGGAAGGGGGGACACCTGACCTTTATACCAGAAGGCCAAGTGTTCAGCTGAAGTCCAGCAGTTTGACCTCTACAGAGGGAGGGAGGACAGTTATGTGAGGCCCCGGATCCCCACGGTGCCAAAGGTTCAAACTGTATTCTGAGGGCAATGGGATCAGGGAGGATGTAATTGATGCAACCACTTTCTTCGTTACCACGGTTACAAACATATCACAAGCACACGGCTTCAAAGAACAGAAACTTTATGCCAGTGCAGGAAGCTTGAAGTCTGCCGTCAGGGTGTGACTTAAGCGGTGAGCTTTTCTTATCTATTTGTGCTGCCAGCAGTGCTTGGGTGTGTACATGCCCCCCCCCCAGTCCACCTTTTCCTCCTCTGTGTGTGTGTGTGTGTCTATGTGTGTTGTGTGTCTATCTTACTTTTTATAAAGCAGAAGGAATCAGGTTTAGAACGCCTGCTGCTCTGGCATGAACTTTTAACCAAATGAAAGACATCTTTTAGGTACAGGGTTAGGGTTAGTATAGGGACCGGAGTTAGGATTTCAACACATATTTTTTTTTAATTACTTCTTTTTTTTAAACTTTTTTTATTATTATTATTTTATTATTTTTGTGTGTGTGTGCCATCAAATCAGATCTGACTGGTACAGGAGGAGATTGTCCCTCCTTCCCCGGCAGAGCATCTGGTGGATTCGAACCGTTCACCTCTGGAATTGTAGTTGCAGCTCTTTGCCACTAGGCCACCAGAGCTCCCCAACACATATTTTTTTGGGGGGGGAGTGTGACATAATACCAGGCAGGAATGGAGGTGGCCCAATGAGGGGGAGCATCCCTTGGGTGGAGAGAAGTGATCACCTGGAAAGGTGTTTGTGATCAGGACGAAGCAGATGCCGGGATCATGGGTGGGTCCTCACTAAGCGTGGTGTCACCAGCGCGCCGGGTTTCTGGCTTGGGCAAATGGGTGATCAAAAGTATAAGTACCGGTGTGGATGGTTTCCGACTTAACACCTACGGACCCCAGGAAGAGCAGCATATTTTCATGGGAAATGAGATTTCCTCGAGTTTTTCATCAGGAGCCTGATCAGGAATGAAAAATGGATTTGGGATTCATGAGTCAACAACTGCTGTTTGGACAAATCTCCTGATCTCTTGGCCAGGGGACATCGGAGGCTTAGTGAGAGACTATTTGCCTTCCATGTGAGCAGCCTGGGCTTGATTCCTGGCTGATACACCTCCAAGTACAACCAGGATTCATCCGTCAGCAGAGGTGATTGGGCTGCTCAGATGGTAAACAAGTTTCACAGGAGCTTTCAGACCAAGGTGGACTAGGAAGAAAGGCCTGGCAATCTACACCTGGTGAAAAAAAAAACAAAACCCAAAACAACCAACAAACCAAATCCAAACAGAGCCAATGAAAACCCTATGGATTAGAATGGTCTGATGCAGTTTGATAGTCTGATCCAGTTGGCACGAGCTGGGAGTTACGACCACAGCCACATGATCTCTGAAGCACCTGATGCCACACCTGTTTATATAGGTTTAGCTTAAAGTGAGTACTTGAAGCAGGAGGTACAAGGACTGACACACCATGTGTGTGCGATGCTCACAGTTTGTAGCTTGTGGTCTGCATTGGTAAGAATTGCAGGATGCTACTGGTAATATTCCTGAGTTCTGAAGCACTTGTTGTAGAAGGTCAGGGACTGCAGTCTTCAATATGGATTGAAGCTTAACATCAAGAAGATAAATATTCCCACCACTGGGCCAATTAGCAGCCCCATGATAGATAGAGAGGAGATTGTGGTTGTTAATAATTTTGGCTTGTTTAGCTCCACAATCAATACTCTTGGCATCAGCAGTCAGGAAATGAAAAGATGAATTGCATTGGGAAAGTTTGCTGTCAGGGGCCTCTCCACTGTGCTGAGGAGCAATGATGTCAGTCTAGAGACTAAGGTATGTCTGATGCAGTCCTTGGTCTTTGCAATTACATGCTCTGCATCAGGGAGCTGGACAATGACTAAGGATGACAGAAGAAGAATTGATGCCTTTGAGCTGTGCTAGAGAAGAGTACTGAACATACCATGGACCAGCAGGAGAACAAATAAGTCTGTGTTGGAGAGGGTGAAACCAAGTTTCTCCTTGGAGGCAAGGATTTTGAAGTCCCATCTAACATACTTTGGGAATGTGCCAGAAGGAATCAGTACTTGGAGAAGGACATCATGCTTGGAAGGGTGGAGGGACAGCGCAAGAGAGAAAGATCCTGGATGCAGTGGATTGACATGATAACTGGGGCAATGGGATTAGGTGTGTCGAAGTCAGTGAGACTGGCTCAGGATAGGGCAGGGTTCAGAACTGTTGTACAAAGGGTCACTACTATGAGTTGCAAGCGACTCTATGGAACCTAAAAACAATTATTAATATGTATAGGACGGGTCCAAAATGTAACAGTGTGTCAGTGATTGAAGATTGCTGAGTATAAACTCTAGCTTTAGTCAGTAGCATCCTTAGCAGTTGTTGTTGTTACGTGCCATCGAGTCGCTTATGACTCATAATGATCCTATGTACAAGAGCGCTAAACGCCATTCTATCCTGTGCCAACTTTGCCATCTCAAACACTCTCATTCCCACCGCTCCACTCACAGAATTGATCCATCTCATTGAGGGTCGTCTTCTCCTGTGCCGTCCCTCCACTCTCACAAACATGATGTCCCTCTCCAAGGACCAGTCCCTCCTTGCAGTATGCCCAAAGTATGTCAGATGAAGCTTCAGAATGCTTGACTCCAAGGAGCATTCTGGCTTCACCCTCTCCAGGACAAACCTGT
>NW_006400018.1:2102699-2108371 GCF_000299155.1 Elephantulus edwardii
TGGGAGGGTGGAGGGACGGCGCAGGAGAGGAAGGCCCTCTATGAGGTGGATTGATTCAGTGACTGGGATAATTGGGATGGGAGTGTCAGAGACAGTGGGATTGGCACAGGACAGAGCGGAGTTTAGGGCTGTTGTACATAGGGTCGCTATGAGTCTCAAGCGACTCGACAGCACATAACAACAACAACATCCCTAGTACCACGACCCAGCACTTCCTAATTTTTTTTTCTTCCTCAGAAGTGGTTAAGAGTACAGGGCTAAAAGTCACACAGTACACAGGGTTTCTAACAAGTCAATGCCATGTGCCCTGCTCCGCCTCAACCCTCAGAAGCAGTTTCAGCCCAGCTCTCAGCTGTTGTCAGTGGGAGACACTACAATCAAAGGGAAATTATTGCAATGACATCCCTGGGAGGAAGCCCTGGGGTCTCGGTGGGCCACCCCTGACTGCCTGGATCACAGCTGTCTTCTAAGGAGTCTCGTGCTCGCTTCAGCAGTACATACACTAAAATTGGAGCGATGTAGAGAAGATGAGCATCGCCCCTGTGCAAGGATGACACACAAATTTGTGAAGCGGTCTGTATTTTTATTAAAAATAAATAGAGTCTGTTCTCAGAGGTGACCGGATTAAAAGGAAATGATCTAGTTGCCAAACTCACAACGACCCCCACAGGTGCAGAGAAGTGTGCTTCACAGGGGTTTCATGGCTTGTTTTCCACACTAAATCACCAGGTCTTTCTAGCCTCTGGGTGGGTTTGAACCACCAGCCTTCAGTTGATAGACAAGTGCTTAACCCTTTTTTGCTCCTGAGTGAATGACCACTGTTGGGATCATTATTGGATCCCAGGGGAGCTGAATCAGTCTGTCTGAATCTATCTGACATGATGACTGCTTTAGCCAATCAGGTTCATTCCTTCTAAAGTTTGCTATAGAAATATTGAGAGAAACTGCTAAAAGCCTGGGGAATAAGACACAAAGAGAGCAAATAGCCAAATTAAGGTGGTTCCCTTGTGCAGCTGGTGTGAGCTGGGTTTCTGTCACTAGTAACGATGATCTTAATTGAGTATCAAGGTTTTGAGTTTTGAACACACTGTCTTCTCGTTGTAGTTCTCCTGAGATCCCTTTTTCATGAAATTATGGACACTGCGGAGAGTGACCTTCACTCCCATGCCCTGGATGTTCAGGATAAGCAGTTCGAGGAGGGTGTGAGCCTCAGGGTGCTGCCACCTAGGCAGGTGAGAAGGTGGAAGGGCACCTGTGACTTAGAAAGTAAGTTCCTGGGCGGTGCTGTTAAAAATACATGACACCACTGATTGGTTGCTATGCAGGTGAGCAGACAGCTGTGAAGATGGCAGCCTGTTGTGCAGGACTAAGCCAGTACTCCACTTAACTAAATGTTCAGAGTGCTGGCACCTAATTAGAAGTTCGGGTGGATTACCGAGTTCTGAGTTTCACTGCTAAGGTCAGCATCTCTCCTACCAGGCATTCCATAAGAGAAGGAGGGCAGTCTTCCCTCAGGGCAGCCTCAAAAACCTGACAAGGGGTCACTATGACCTGGAACCCATCCGACGAGGAGTGAGGTTTGGTTGAACTGTGGCTCAAATGTTGGGCTAAAAACCTAAAAGTCAGCGGTTCAAACCCACCAGCTGCTCCATGGAGCAAAGAGCAGGCAGTCTGTTCTCGTAACAATTTAGTCTCTAAAATCATCTGGGGGCAAGTCTAACCTGTTCAAGAGGGTCACTAGGTGTTAGTTAGAACGGATTTGATGGCAAGATGGTTGGTTTTTTGGGGGGACTAGAGACAACGAGGGAGCCTTGGAGGCACAGTAATTACAGTACTTGGCTGCTAGCCAAAAGGTTGGCGATTTGCACCAATCAGGTAGAATCCTTTTATTCCCCCTCTTCTTTTGTTTTCCGTTAGAATTCTTGCGGGAAACCTGGATTCGCTAGCTGGCCGATGAATCTCAATATATGCTTTCATATTGCTAAATTGCAGAAGAGTTGTCAGGAGCTTCCAGGAAACCAGTCAATGAAAACCCTCGATGGACATCAGCGCCCTGGAGACCGTGAACTGGCATCTTTAACCCAGTTTGTGCATGGAATTGTGCGTACCTTGACAGCAGCAGCAGCCTATAAAGCACTGCTCAGATAGCTTAAGTAAAAAATGCGGTCTATGGCCTTGGCAAACCGGTTACTTTTGGAGAGACTGCTCAGTGTTGTCTTGAGAAAACTGCCTGATTGGCAGGCACAGCTGCTCGCCAGGGTGCTCTTTCAGGTGTGATCATGGTGACACGCCAGGCAATACAGTCAGATGTATAATGGCAATATTTAGTTGATTCTGCAGTCTGATTATACCTATTCAGGGTCTATCTAGATGCTGGGACCCCACTCGTTCACCCATGGCCGCCCCAAAACAAATCCTATAGAGCGAACACACCTTGGCATCCCTTCAAGCACACATAGGCAGAATGTGTGCGCAGGCGCACTTGCCCAGGCGCCAGATCTCCGCCTAGTAGGTGGCGCCCCTCTTGGGGGCGTGATATACAACCTCGTGGGCGTGGCTTACGCTGCTCGTGGGCGGGGCCTCGTGGGCGCGCTCGCGGAGTGTGGGACAGAGTCTCCACGAGTGTGTGTGTGTGTATGCAGAGGAAGCACTATCGTGGGCACTCAGGGGTTCACTAGGGTGGACCCCCAACGTGGTGCTCGCCGACCGGCTCCCGCACCCGGCATCCGGACGTTGGAGGGTTGTCACATCCGGCGGAGGGGGCGGGCCTCGCGGACCCCGGAAGTGTGGGTGCCGCCCGTGGTTTAAACTGCGGTGGCGGAGGCGGCGGTGGAGGCTGCGGCCCGGCGGCAGGTGAGGGGTCTGGGGAGGGTCCCGGCTCGCTGCGGGGGGCGGGGCCGAGGACGAGGTGGGGGTGGCGCTGGCCCCGGCTCCGCGATCCCCCGGCCGCCCGCCCGCCCGGCTCGCCCAGGAGGCGGCCGGTGATTGGGCGCGAGGGGCGCGTGACTCCCGCCGGGCGGCCGGGCCCCTGCCCATCGGGGAGCGGGGAGGCACCGCCCCGGCTTCCCCAGGTCGCGCCCCCAGCCCCGCCTCCACCCCATCAGCCCCTCACCTGACATTCCAGCGTCCTGCAGGGTTCTCCCATTGAACAGATGAGAAAACTAAGGATTGGGGGCTGATTTGACAGAGGGCATGTGGGAGGCAGAGCTGGAGTCGAAAGACTCTGATTTTGGGGTCTGGCCAGTTACATACCCCTTTGCCAGCGTTGTGAGAAGAAGGGGCAGCCTTGACAGCTGCTCTACTCCTCTCCCCATTCTGGACCCAGACTTGCACCGTCCAGCATCACTGGCCAACTCTTACCCCTAGACCCGGAGAGTCCAAAGGGCCAGCCCAAGCCCCAGACCAGACCCACTCCTGTTGAAGCTGTCTCTTGACTTAAAGCCACTTGCGTGATCAAGGCCCACCCCACCCACTGCTAATGAACCAGTTTCTACTTAGGGTGATTTTCTAGGACAGAGTGGAACCGCCCCATTTCAAGGCTGCAAATCTTTATGGAAGGGGACTGGTGGGTTTGAACCTCAGACCTTTTGGTCGGTAGCAGAGTCAATGCCTGTCAAGTTGGCACTAACTTGGCTCACCCTCCTTTTGGTTTTTGAGGGCTGTAAGTTGCTTGGGAGGAGGTTGTCCATCAGAGCAGCTGCTGGCTGTGAACCACTTTTGGATTAGCAGTACAACTCTTTATGTCCTCAGAGCTGCCTGCCCAAAGACCAGTTGTTATGAGCCATTGAGTCCACAGCAGTTCATGAGACTCTGAAAACGACTCTGAACCTTGCTCTTACCCTGAGCCAACCTCACCATCTCTGCCATGCTTGCCCTCATATCCAGCATATGATGTGTTCCCCCAGCATTCGGCTGCCTAAACTGATGAGGTTCTTATTTTCCGCCTTCGTAAATGGGGCACGGAGTTCCGCAGGGCTGTGGGGACACTGTTGGAGGTGGCCCTGGGCCTCGGGTCAGTCCCCTGACTCCAGTACCTGCTCTCTCTGCTGCTCCTTACCTGGGCACACTCACTCGAGGAATGCCCAGTTTCCTTTCTTGGGTATCCCAGTTCTCCCATTGCTGCTTCAGACAGTTGCTACCACTTCACTGGCTCCACACCCCAAGTTCAGTAGCCCTTATTACCTGCTGATGCCTCCAGCAGGCTGCCACTTGCCTCCTGGAGCTGGGGACAGTGGTGTGCAGTGGGACAGCCTTGTTCCTTTGGCTGTTGTCCAAAGCAGAGATGACCCGGCCCAGGGTGAGAGTAAGGACTGCCTGGCTCAAATACTGGATCCTGAAGCAAGAGGTTTTGTTTTCAGCGGTCACTGGATCCAGAAGGACTTTTTCCCATTAGATTATCTTGGAAATTTGGCTCTGTGCCTCTGTAGTTTCCACTAGGTAGAACACCTTCGTTTTCAATTTCTTCATCTGGGCAGCTCTGGCATGCTGTGTAGGGATCAGTAGCTTAGAGTCGGTGCTGTGTGGATGCACTGAATTCCCACAACACCCCTACCCTTTTCATAGGTGAGGAAAGTGAGCCGTAGGGAAGTTAGGTAACCTGGCTGAAGAATGGCTGAGTCGGGGTATTTTTTTTTTAACCACTTGACCTCATCTCAGGACTATTGAGCTCCCTTCTCACTTGGTGGTGCTGCCTCTCAGTTCTTAAATTAGTTCCCTAAAGTGTGCAACAATGTGTGAAAGGAAATCCAAAGTCTCTGTAAACTTCCATTAAAATAAAAAAAAAATTAGTTCCCTCTGAACTGGATGGACCTTAAAGATCATGGAATGCAGCTTTAAAATATAGCGCTTCTCCTCAGGAGAAATTGGCTTGAACCATATGGAGAGAGGCCCAGGAAGCTTTATTTTGAACAGTGATTTTTACTGTGAGTGACCCTTGGGAAGGAGTACTTTAAAGTTTGTAGACTGGTAACTTTATTTGTGTGTGTGTGTAACTTGGAGGTGGATTTCCGTCGAAGGATTCTTGTCTCTTCTGGCTTATCTCCTTTGAAATGTTCTAATCGGCTGATGAAAGGGCATGAGGGTGGGCAGCCGTGTGAATCACTTCCAGACACTATTGGCCAGTAATAGGAGGGTTTTTCCAGACTGACATAATCAGGCCACTGAGGACCTTGTTTTAATCTGATCGGATCACGGCGTGCAGAAATTCCGTTAGCACAGTTGCCACGAAGCATCTGGAGCTGTCAGAAGACTCCGTTTCTTCACAGCTGGTTGAGCCCTGGCAGAGCGGCTGGGGTTTTGCAAGCTTCAGTGGCATGTTTACTTAGCAAAGGCAGCCCTTCGTTGCTTCCCCTTTTGTTTGCTGTCACCGGTTTATGGGAAGACAGGCTGGCTTTGTGCAGCTGGCTGACCGATGGGGACCTAGCATGGGTCAGAGAGGAGAGGACAGGCTGGCTGGTCCTGTGCCATCCTTAGGCTCTGTTACACGGTGGACTCTTAGGAGCAACAGAATTGTCATTGACTGACATTTTGGGGGCTGTAGATCTCTTCTAATAGAAGGAGAATTGATGCCTTTGAGGTGTGGTGCTGGAGAAGAGTATTGAATGTACCATGGACTGCCAAGAAAACAAACAGATTCATCCTAGAGAGGGTTAAACCAGGCTACTCCTTGGAGG
>NW_006400018.1:2108656-2112742 GCF_000299155.1 Elephantulus edwardii
GACTCGACGGCACATAATAACAACAGCAACAACAGATCTCTTCTAGTCTGTCTAAGTTTGAAAGTTCTGCTGGAACCTGTTTGGCGTCATAGCACATCCTGAGCCTGTAATGATAGATCATAGTGGCAGTGCCTGATGTTTGCTGGCTGGGAATCAAACCCCCGTCTCCTGCCTGGAGGGGGTGAATCCCACCACTCCCACCCCCGGCTCCGTAACTCTTTCATGGTGGTTGCTTTAATGTTTATAATGGATGCCATCAAATAGGAACCAACTCATAACTGATCCTCCGGTGGGTTTTCAGAGACTGTAAATCACGTGGGAGGAACTAGTCTGTTTGAACCGCCTGCCTTTGGCTTGGCAGTGTAACTCCCTACCCATTAGGCCACCGGAGCTTCCTAAGATTTATAGTTGTTGTTAGATACTTTTGAGTCAAGTATGACTCAGAATAACCCTATGAACAACAGAGTTAAACCCTGTCCTGTCCTGTGCCGTCCTCATCACCTCTGACATAGTTGAGCCCATTCCTTCTGTCACTGTGTCAATCTATTTAGTTGAGGGTCTCTCTCTGTTTTGTTGACTGTCTACCTTTCCGAGCATGATGTCCCTGTCCAAGGAATAGCCTTTCCTAGCAGCATGCCCAAAGTATGTGAGACGAAGCTTAATCACCTTTCTCTCCAGGGGCCACTCTGCTGTACTTTCTCCAAGACTCACCAGTTTGTTCTTTTGGGAATCCATGGCTGGCTGTTCAGTGCTCTTCTCTAACATCACAGCTCAAAGGCATCAACTCTTCTTCTGTCATCCTTAATCACTGTCCCGCTCTCAGATGCATAGCAAGTAATTAAAAGCCCATGGTCCGAATTGGGTACACCTTCATCTTCAAACTTATATCAAGGTTTATAGTTGTGCTTGTTGTTAAGTGCCGTCGAGTCATAGACAACTCATAGCAACCCCATGAACGAAAGGCCTGAACACTTTCATATGTTTAACATCATATAACTTTCATTGTTTCTCCAAGTTCATAGAGTTTCCAGAGGCAAGCTGTTTCAGAAGTAGATGCCACTCCTGCTTCCAAGCTTGTTTTAATTGGGAAGCTCCACCAAACACTGTCCACCACGGGTAACCTTTATTGCATTTGACACACAGTGTCACAGTGTTCAGCATCACAGCAACCACGAGTTACCTCTGTACAGCAAATGGACAGACCAGTGCTGTACCACTTAGAAGAATGTTTGACCAAAAACAGTTAAAACCAGGCCTGAAGGCCACAGATTCAAATCACCCACCTTTGCCTTGGTAGCATCAGTTTCTGTCCACTGGGCCAACATTTTAATTTATCACAGTCTGTCCTCAAGTGATACTAGATTACTTTATATATAGTTTAGGAACCTTAAGGTACTGTGTTCCCATTTCTTCTCTACTGACCTTTTCCTTGGTGCCTCCGAGGGCTGGTGCCTGAAGTGTTGGCCTGCTTACCAAAAGGTTGGAAGTTAGGATCTCTCAGACTCTCTGTGGGAGCACATGGGCAGCCTCCTGTGAAGATTTACATCTTGCAGAGCCTTATAGAAGGTTGCTGTGAGTTGGAACCCACTCAGTCAGTAGTTGTTTTTGTGTGCTGTAGAGTCGGAACCGACCCATAGTTGACCTTCTGACAGGTTTTCATAGGCAGTTAATTCCACAGGAGGAGATTGCCCATCTTTCTCCTTTGAAGCAGCTGGTGGCCTCGAACTGCATGCCTTTGGGATTGCAGCACAGCTTCTTGCCGGGAGACCACCAGAGCAGTTATAGATGTTTAAAATCTCTGTACGTGTTTACTTTTAATCGTTATCTTGCATTGAGACGAGAAAGGGCAGAAATCTTCTGTATTTATATTTATTTGTTCATCGCATTAACCACTTCTGGAGCTCTTCATTTTTTGTGCAGGTTCAGATCCCCCATCTGGTTCCATTTTCCTTCTGACTGGAGGACTTCATTGTACAATCTCCCCCCCGCCCCAGGCCACTTTACTATGCAGCTCATGTTCTGGACTGTTGGCATACAAATAATAGTGATATCTCAGTCACAAAAGGACAAATACTGCATAATGCCACTTACGCAACAGGACTGACATCGGGGTTGGGGGAAAACGAAGAAACGAGGGGATAAATAATGTACACTGCATTGAAATTGATGAGGAATAGAACTGCTTAAAAGGAATATATGATTAGGCTGGCTCATTCTTCACTTTACACTTTTCTTTCAGTTCTTTGAATCTGTTGCACTGCTGTCTTCTGAGTTGCACTGTTTTATGTGAGTAGTTTGTTGTTCTTACATTTGTTTTTCTATTCATAATGTTTGTCCTTCTCCCTCATGGCTACTTTTCCTTTATCGTTGATTTGAAGCCGTTTAATACCAGAAGAGTGTCTACTTGCACTTTATTGACTATGCAAAGGCATTTGACTGCGTGGATCATGACACGTTGTAGCTGACATTGAGAAGAATGGGACTCCCAGAGCACTTGATTGTGCTCATGAGGAACCTATACCTGGACCAGGAGGCTGTTGTGTGAACGGAGCAGGGGAGCACTGCATGGTTTGGAATTGGGAAGGGCATGCATCCGGGACGTATTCTGTCTCCAAACCTATTCAATCTATATTATTGCTATAGCAACCCAATGAACAAAATGCCTGAAGGCCCTGTACAACTATCGACATTTATCAAAGTTTATAGAGTTTCCAGGGGCATGTTGTTTAGGAAGTGGATGCCACTCCTGCTATATGCTGAGCACATTTTCTGAGAAGCTGGGCACTATGAAGAGTGTGGCATCCGGATTGGAGGGAGACTCATCAATAACCTGCGTTATGCAGATGATAACTACCTTGTTGAAAGTGAGGAGAATTTGAAGCACTTGTTGCAGAAGATCAAGGAATACAGCCTTCCATATGGATTGCGTCTCAGTATCAAGAAAACAAAAATTCTTACTATTGGATCAGTAGGCCGTGTCATAATGGATGGAGAGGAGATTAAAACTGTCAATAGCTTCATTTTGAATGGAGCCACAGTGAACACCATTAGCAGTCATGAAATAAGGAGATGCATTGCAATGGGAAAATCTGCATTTAGGGACCTTTCCAAATTGTTGAGGAGTAGTGATGTCAGTTTGAGGACTAAGGATGACAGAAAAAGAATTGATACCTCTGAGCTGTAGTACTGGAGAAGAGCACTGAACATTCCATACACGGCCAAGAAAATGAATAGCTATGTCTTGGAGAGGGTGCAGCCAGAGTGCTCTGTGGAGGTAAGAATGATGAGACTTCGCCTCACATACTTTGGACATATTGCTAGGAGGGGCTATTCTTTAGAGAAGGACATGATGTTGGGAAGGGTGGACCGCAAAGGAGAGGAAGACCCTCAATCAAGTGGATTGACAAAGTGACTGCTGCAAGGGGCTCTTGTGTGTCAGGAAGTGGGAGGATGGCTCAGGACAGGACTGGTTTCACAGTTTTTGTTCATAGGGTCGCTATGGGTCATACTAGATGGCACCTAACAACAGCAGTTGTGATGTGATTTGGTGTACATGTTTGTTGTGCATGGGCTTAGTTGAACTTCTTAGATCTGTGAGTTTTCCTTGAATTTAGAAATTGTGCAGCAAGTAATTCCTCAGATTTATTTTCTGCCCTCTTTCTCTTTCCTGCTTTGGGGACTTAGGTTACTTGTGGATCAGAATCCTTCATGTTGTACCACAGCTTGTTCTGTGTGCTTTTCTTATTGTGGTTGGTTTCAGACAGTTTCTGTTGCTATATGTCCATTCATTAGGTTTCTGGTTGTGATTGGGTTGGTTTTTTTTTTTGTGGGTTTTTTTTTTTCTGGTGGGCTAGTGGAGGCTGGAGTGGCATCCACTTCCTAAACAACATGCCTCTGGAAACTGAATCTGATAAATGTCGATAGTTATAGAAAGGCTTCGGGCCTTTTGTTCACAGGGTCACTGTGAGTCGTGCTCGACTCAAAGGTGGCAATCAACAAGTGGTAAGAAGCTGCACTATCTGGTGCAACCACTGTGGAAGGCGCTATGGTGCTTTCTCAAAAAGTTTCAAATAGAGATACCATTTG
>NW_006400018.1:2113197-2132818 GCF_000299155.1 Elephantulus edwardii
GAGTCCAGAGTGAAGGCTGCATAGTGGAGTGGACCTGGGGGAGGGATTGTAAAACAATGAAAGAATTTTTCTTTTACTTTTCCAAGAGGGTAGTGTACTAGGGGAGAGGGTTGGGAGGGGAGAAAAATGCAACAATGAATGAATAGAAACCCCAAAGTCTCTGTAAATTTTCATTGACATTAATAATTAAAAAAAATTCACTTGTAAAAAAAAAGAAAAGAAACTGCACTGTCAATCTAAATGCATGCGGTTCGAATCCACCAGCTGCTCTGTGGGAGAAGGATGGGCAGTCTCCTCCCATGTGATTAACTTCCTCTGAAAACCTGCTAGAGGGTCAGCTCTGGGTTGTTCTGACTTGACAGCACACTGCAACACCACCACAGTCTAAAATGAGCGTAGGCAGCATGACAATGGCCAAGTCTGACTTCTGCTAACTCCGTAAAGGGGAACTGTCCCTGTCAACAACATCCACAGGACAAAACAATTCCTAATGGTCGTACACGCTCTCCCACGCACCTGGACTTGTGCTAATTCCAGCACCAACATTACTGCTCTACTGGGTCTGACATCTGTTTCAGTGGCAACACAGACTTCAAAGAACCATACTCACGGTTATGGGATTTCTTAGGGAAGCTAACAGGCCTCAGTTCAGGTTGGCAGCAGGATTCAGTCCTTCAGTCCAGACAGCTTCTCAGGTGTGGTCGCAGGCGCTTTGACCTTCAGCCTCCTAGCTTAGGTCAGTGTTACAGAGTTCCCTCAGTCCTGCCAGTTAGGGCGTCTTCCCTCAGTCTTCAGGCAAGCTTGGGCGAAGGCCTGCCTCTCTGTCTCGGGTTGATCTCTGGTGCTTTTGTGTAGCCTTGGTCAGGCTGGTGTAGGAATCTCTGGCCCTGAAGGACACATGTTGCTTCTTTCTCGTTGGTGTGGAGAGTCTCAATTTCTCCTGCTGAATTGACTGAGTTTAATGGCAAGACTAACCAGCCCTCTTGTAGTTAGACTTAACACCCCGTACTTGCGTGTCCCCCCATCCACCTGGCAAAATTGACCATGTGATCAGTGGGGTTAGGAAAGCTATTTTGAGCAATAAACCCTTATTACCATTAGAAAAGGAGCAATAACAAGTTGGGGATGACTGAACCTGACTTCTGGTAACTCCATAAAAGGGGAACAGCCCCCCATCAATGACATAAAGGGTATAAACTGATCTCTTGGTAAGACAGTCCCCACACTCCTGCACCTACTTTTAGTCACAGAATCTGATACTCATTACAGATAGTTGTGGGGTTTATTAGGGAAACAGGTTGGGGCTGAGGGGCAGAGGAAGGCAAAGGATATCACATAGTGAAGGGCCAGGTTCAGACCAGCAACACATATGCCAGAAGCCTCTGGCTTCCTCAGTTGTCCAGCAAGAGTCGTCTTAGAGCACTCTGAAGTCAGCTCTTCTTTCATCGTCCAGAAGCAAAACCTTTAACTCTAGCTCAGCTCCAGGCCTCCACCAGGCTGTGCCTTGCTGTGGTCTTTCCACAGTTGGACCAGCTCTCGCTCTTGTATTGGCCCCACAGCTGTTGATGATGTAGACGATGCTAATTAACACGTGAACCATGTGTCTGTAGTTGAGGCAGTTGGAGACCATGCCCCCAGAGGACTAAGGTAGAGGATAGAAAAGCCATTTTCAAAAGTTCTGACAACCACATGCAGTATCTAATCTGCTTTTAGCCCAGCCAGTGTCTTTTTTTATCTCAGATTGTCACTTTGACCTCTAGAGATTTGATGGTGTTTTTTAAATATATATTTTTTAAGAGAGATCTTTTGTGTTTTCACTTTTTTGTGATTGTTGTTAGGTGCCATTGAGGCCTGTAGGACTCAGAGCAACCCTGGGAACAAGAGATCTGAACCCTGTCCTATCCTGTGCCGTCCTCATCGTCTCTGACCTACCTGAGCCCATTGCTGCAGTCACTCTGCCAGTCAGCTGGCGGAGGGTCTTTCTCCGTTTTGCTGTCACTCCACCTTTCCAAGCATGCTGGCTTTTTCCAAGGAACTCAAAGTCTGTAAGAGGAAGCTTCACCATCCTTGCCTCTAAGGCACACACTGGCCGTACTTTCTCCAAGACATACATGTTTTTGAGATTTTCCATGGGATTTTCAGTACTCTTCTCCACTATCACAACTCAAAGGCATCAATTCTTCTGTCATCCGTAGTCATTGCCCAGCTTTCAAATGCATAGTGAGTGATTAAAGAAAACCATGGCCTGAATCAGGTACACCTTAGTCTCCAAACTGACATTATTGCTCCTCAATAATTTGGAGAGATCCTGACAGCAGACTTTTCAATGAGATACGTCTACTGATCTGACTCCTGATACCAAGGGTGTTGATTGTGGATCTAAGTAAGATGAAATTGTTGACAATTTCCTTTAGCTTCCTAGACATACAGAATAACTTCTGTTTTAATATCCTGTCTATTCGTGTAATATGTGGGTCTGCTTTTATTTATTGAGGCTTCTGATTCCATGCCTTATTTTCTCTGCATGTCTGGTAGTTTTCGATTGGGTAACAGATATTGTGAACTCTCTCTTTTTGAGTGGTGGATTACTTTTGTGTTTCCGTACAGTTGTGGTGGCATAGTCTGTAGAGAGATGTGCTGCTAACCCAAAGGCTACACGTCTCTGGCAGTTCAAACCCACCAGTGGCTGAGAGAGAGAGAAGAGAGAGAGAGAGAGGGAGGGAGGGAGGGAGGGAGAAGGAGGAGTTTGCTTCCTTGTGATTAAGTTTAGGAATCCTCTTGAATGGTCAGCAGTGACTTGGAATCAGCATGGTGGCAATGGAAGGGAAATATTCTTGGCTTTGTTATTTGGGAACATTTTGACCTTTTAGAGGGTTGTTTTTAGGCCTTGTTGGGTGTGATCAGCACAGCCTACACTGGGCCTGGCCTTTCCCTGCTAGGGAGCGATGATGAACTTCTCAGAACTCTGCCTTTGTTTTGGGCATTATGAAGGCTTTCCACCCTGGCAGTGAGGACACTCAGCTATTCCTGGCTCAGTTTGAGCTTTTGAGTTGCTATTGTCAGTTTGATCCCATTTAGACAGACCTTAAAAACAGTGCAGATGCTCGCTCAAGGCAGGCATTTTTGCTCTTTTGCTTAAGAGGACTTTAGGGGAAATTTTGTGCTGAGGTTTGAAGGTAATCTCAGGCCAATAGTTTTAGGGGACCGGGGTGGTTTTCTTACCCGAGTGCTTATCAGTGCTCACCTGAAAACTGGAGGAGGGACTCTGTGTAGGTTCCCAGACTCTCTGTGCACCTCCCACTTCTCTGGACCTTTTTGCCCATGATCTGGACGACCTTCTCCCCTGCCCACTTCACCCTGGCCCCTCTACACTCTCAACTTCTTCTCTTCAACCTGAGGAGACTGTTGGGCTCCTCCTCCTGGGTACTCCATCCCTCTTTGGCATGAGAATTCTCTCTGGGCAGATCCTGAACTTGGCACAAGAGCAGGCAACATTGCACTCTGTCACCTCGCTTGGTGATCAAGCTTTTGCACTGCTTGACATCCAGTGTCATTTATTTGTCTATTTTTTTAGTCATTTGAAGTGAGAGGCTTCATCTGGTCCTTGTTCTTCCACCTTGACTAGAAGATGAGGTGCCCAGTAACTAAGGGTGTATGCTTGGCATGGACCTACATGCTGGGACACAGAAATGGATGTGACACGCATGGTGCTCTGAGCTTACGTTCTTGCTGGAGAAATGAAGACACCTTGGCCGGTGTCTGAGATCTGCATTTCGAGAATGTTCCAGCCCATTCTCTGATAAGAGTAACTCACTGTGCCCGAGCCGTGTTTAACAAGTACTTTCTTCTGGGAGCCTGGAGTTTTGGGTGCATTGCGTCAGAGGGTGTCTATGTGATGGGTTCCCACTAAGAGCCACAGCTGGCTAATGAGCTGCCCTGATTGCTAGCATGTCACAGGTTTTGTCACACCTTGTTGCCTGAGGCGTGCTTGTATGTGACTCCACTGGGAGAGGGCCCCGCCAGCCTGGCTTGGCTCCTCCACACTTTGCCCCACGGGTCTTCCTCTTAGTGTCCCCTCTCCTCGTAAATCCATGTGCTGCTGAGGCCTCCAAGCAAGTCACTGAACCTAGGGCACCATTTTGTTTGTTTCGACAAATAGAAATTCACTCTTTCACAATATAAGAGGTTAGAAGTCTGAATTCAGCATCCCAGAGGGAGCCCTGGTGGTCAAGTGGTAAGGAACTGCGCTGTGAACCTAAAGGACTGGGGTTTGAACCCACCAGCTGCTCAGTGGCAGACAGATTGGTAATCTCCCATCTGACTAGAACTGCCCCTGAGAAGCTGCTGGAAGGTCCACTGTGGGTTGGTCCAACTCAGTGGTACACAACAGTAAGAACCACAACAGCAGCTCTAGGAGGAGGCCTTCTCTCTGTGGCTTCAGGAGAAGGCCCTTGTCTCCTTTCGCCTTTGTGGGGCTGGCGTCCCTTGGGAATCTCTGTGCTTCTCAACACCAGTCTTCCCCTGGGTCTAGGATGTTCTCAGTGCAGGGACCCTGTATCCAAAGGACACACTCTGCCCCTGACTCTTTTTTTCTTGGTGGGGCTCAGATCCCCTCACCTTCTCTGCAGGTTCTCTGCACTTTTATCTCTTGAAAGATTAGAAGATGGTACGGGGCACATCTTGGAATGGTTTTGGGACTCCCCTACCCCCACTTGATTTCTTTTTTTTCTCCACTTCTGTTGTTTACAGCACACTTGCCTGCTCCTTATGATTCTCCAAGACCCAGACATAGGATCAGATTTGCTGCTTGCAGTGACCCTGCCTAATATTACCCCATCTCATTGGTCCCAAGGCAAGGAGAACAGTGAGTCTCATTGTTTTAACTTGGAACAGACAAGCCAACTTTGCATGTTGTCTTACCAGAAGCCAGGATTTTGGCCTGAGTGCGTCTTGGCCTTGACCTTAATCTTGATCCTTCCTAAAAGAATGGCTGAGTCCGCTCTACTCTGTGCAGATTAGAAGGTTTGGGGAGGGCTGACAGCCACAGATGGGAACCCCTCCCCAAGCATTTCAACAGTTGGAACAAGAGAGAAACAACTGAAAGTTTGTGATGAAATAGTTTAATTTTTGTTTCTTTCACCTAAGTCAAAGCCAGAACCAAAGAAGA
Source organism: Elephantulus edwardii (assembly GCF_000299155.1). Lineage (NCBI taxonomy): Eukaryota > Metazoa > Chordata > Mammalia > Macroscelidea > Macroscelididae > Elephantulus > Elephantulus edwardii. The sequence continues at coordinate 2,118,365 of NW_006400018.1, forward strand.
AACGAACTAGTATGTGTGTCAGGTTTTGTTGGTTTTTTGTTTTTAGGACTTTCGAAGAAATTCCTGAGTACGGGCTTCCTGGCCATCAGATGGCTTGAAGCCAGAAGTTATTGATCTGAAGGCCGTAGTGATCAGTTATGTTGCCTTGTCGATCAGTGTCCCCTGGGGAAGGCTTAGGGTTGTCTGGCCCCTCAGAGGCCCTGTGGGAAGAACTGGCTTCACAGGGGACAGGACGAGCAAGGGATAGGTTCTCGATGCCATGACAAAGCCTGTGTGACACCGGGCTCTCTGGTCATTAGTCCTTTTCATTCTCACGAAAACCCTTCTCGGAAGAAACCGAAGTTTGGGGAGAACAAATGCAGGCTTTCTTCTCTTTATTATGCTTTATAGATCCTGAGAGGTTTTCTGTTTGTTTTCTTACAAAGTTCATAGACAGGAACTTTCACACTATCCTTCATTCACATTGTGCTACATACAGTCATTCCTGTTTATTCTATTTTATGTAATTAATCAGCATTGAACTATGCCCACCATTACCCTGTATTTCCAGATCCCGGCCAAATCTTTCCCATTTCCTTTACTCCCCTCCCTCCACCCACCAAATAATGCGACCCTATGATTCCCACCCCCGAGTCCATCCTCACCCGTCTGATCATACCCTGCTCTGTTCATACCCCTGTATCCTCACGCATATTTTACTATTTATCCTTCTATTTCTACAATAACGGTCCTATGCCGTACTTGTCCTTAGGAGACTGGCTGAGTTCACTGTGCATAATGCTCTCCAGTCCCTCCCAAGTTATGTAGTAATTTTCAAAATCATTGCTCCTGAGAGAAACTGAGGTTTAAAAAAATGGATTCTTTGTGGCAACCCTTTGCCGAGTTAGCCAACATTGCCGTTTTTTCTGTCAACACGTGCTTACTTTGTGTCTCTGTCACATTCCAGTAATTATTGATGTGTTTAAAACTTTTTCAGAAAACTATTGTGCGCTTAGTATGAATACATAATTTTTCTGTGTACTGAGGAACCAAAAAATTGACACAACTAATCTTATTGAAATATTTGCACTAGTGTGGTGGTCGGAACCAAAGCCCAGCATCCCCCAGGCATGCGTGTGACTTCCCCAAGCACCAGTGCACAGAGCTGTCAGCCCTTCAGATTCTTGATCCTCTGTGGGTGTCCACTCTTGTCCCTGGAGCTGAGGAGGAGGCCAGCTCCAGGCACCACGGCCCTGCTGTGCTTTGAGGGCTGCAGAGGACTTCATCCTGGGGTCTTGTGAAGGGTGGCGTTTGCGGTTCTGGGGTTTGTTGAGGATGGATCCCTGGGTGGCATGAACGTTAACTCACTCAGCTGCTTACGGAATGGTTCTAGTCCACCCACCGGACCTTGCGGAGACAGCCCTGTCCGACTTGATCTCCATTTGGAAGAGAAGCATTGGCTGGCAACCTTATGGCGCAAAGGTCCATCCCGGCACACGTGGGGGGTCACCGTACGTCAGACTCGGCTCAAGGGCGGCTGTTATTTCATTTATTGAGGGAAGTACAATGCTGGCTCTGAAAAAAATAGACTAAGCAAACCAAGTCAAACCCAGTGCCTTCATGTCAAGTCCCAAGTCGACTACAGTTCTGCAAGTTCTACAGCGACCCTGTAGAACGGAGTGGAGCTGCCTGAAGGCCCACGGTTCGGATCCACCACTGCTCCACGGAAGAAGCACGGGCAGTCTCCTCCCGTGCAATGAGCTGCCTCTGAAAACCTGCTGGAGGGCCAGCTAGGGGTCGCTTCCAACGCTGCAGTATACAACAACAACAATCCTTGTGGAAGGGGGCTCTGGTGGCTTCGTGCTCAGGAGCTGTGCTGCCGACTAAAAGGAGCACGTTCGAATCCATCAGCTGCTCTACGGTCACTTCCCATGAGATTGCCCTGAAAACCTGCTGGAGAGTTGGCTAAAGTCGGTTCCGACCCAGCAGTACACAGCAGCGACGACACCTCTGTGGAAGGACACTGCCTCCACTCTCTCCCAGTGGCTGGTGGATTTGAACTGCTGACCGTGATGCCAAGAGTTGACTGCTTTGCCAGCCTGGCACCAGGTTCCTGTGCACATGGTGCCAGAACCACTCCTGAACCTTCGACTTGGAGAGAATCCACCTGTATGTCAGCGTGCATGTGGACCATCTGGGGATCGAGGGGGGCGTGATTCCGCCCTTGCAGTGGACACGATTGAGGGAGGGGCTGTGTGTGAGCTGGGGGCTGAGTGGAAACCCAGGCCCTTCTGCTTCCTTGTGAGCTGGGCCGTCAGGGACCGCCCAACCCCCTGGTCTCCTCATCTGGGAAATGAGAGGTGACACTGTGTAACACAGTGTGGGTAACAGTGCAGGTCTGCGACCCTTTATGTTGGAGGAGAACTGCCCTCGGGGCTTCCATGCGTGACTTCACAGAAGCCGACCGCAGAGCGGCTAGTGGGTTCCAACCTCACCGTTTTGGGCAACAGCAGGTGCTCTAACCACCACACCACCAGGGGGTTACGGTATGAGGCTAGTGTCTGTTGTGAAGCACTGAGAACAGCACCTGCAAGTAGGCTGCTTACTGTCCTTGTCCTCCTGTCTGGGTGGACAGAGGCTCATGGAGGGGCCAGAACAGCAGGTGGCACCTGTCTGACCCTCAGGAGTCACAGCCGATCGAGTGAGGAGTGGGATAGGGCAGTGGTGGTGTGGGGATAGTGGCGTGCGGTTGGCAGAGGCAGAGGGAGTGTTCAGAGTTGGGGAGGTGCCGGGCCTCCTCAGGTGAGGTGGGAGGTGAAGGGGGACACCGGGCCTCCTCAGGTGAGGTGGGAGGTTAGGGGGAGCGGCTGGCCTCCTTAGGTGAGGGTGGAGGAACCTGGCAGGGTGGGCTCACCCCTGGCCCTCCCCTAACCAGACTGTTTGATCTATGGTCTTTGTTAGAGTTTGGTGCAAACATACCATCTGAGAAAAGGGGGGGGAAAAAGGAAAATGTTGTCGTGTATAAAAGAAAGAAGTTGGAAATGTTAGTGAAGCAATGGAGTGAGGCATGCCCGGCCAGAGGGCAAGGCTGAGGCTCCCTGTAGCCTCGGTCATACTGCTGGGGACCATTCCCTGCTGGAGAATGAGGGGAGATGCGAATGGGAAGTGATGTTTAAGGAGAACCAATGCCCGATGGCTGTAAGGAGGAGAGGCTGGACATAGAAGAACTAGATGTTTCTGGAAGGGGCTAGGGGGAGAGAGCTGGTGATTGGATATCAGAGCTGAGGGATATGGCCTTCCTTGGAGCTGAGGCTGTGGGTGGGAATGGAGGTGTGAGGGGATTGCTGGGAGGGCAGGGAAAGGTGGTGAGTAAGGGTAGAGTGGAGATGTTGGCAGGAATCCAGTGATTGTTATAGACACCCCCCTCCCCCAGGTCCCGGAAAAGCCCTTGAGAGGCAGGTCCAGGTCATCAAAGAGAAGGACCCGAGGGGCACAGTCTTAGCTCTGTAAGCAAAACCCTTCTACTTCCCTGTGGGGCCACCTCTCTGTGACTGTGACACCATACCTACCTGGGAGACCTGGCACGGCTGTCAGACAACCTTTAATGCTGTCAGGTGTGAGTGTGGTGAGACCCTTCCATGTGACTGGTCCACATCATTCACAGACCACCTGGTTGGTCATTGGAGGCTTTCGTGTTGCCAGGAGGCTAAGGTTTCAGTGGATCTTCTAGACTAAGAAGGGTAGGAAGAAAGGCCTGGTGAATTACAACTCTGACACTGAAAACTCTGTTACGCACTCTTGGGATGCTGAGAGCTGTAGTTAACCCTACTGACGTTGTTTTTTTTTTCTATAATTATATTTTATTAATTTTCATAAACATTTACAGAGATTTTGGGTTTCCATTCATTCATTGTTGCACTATTCTCTCTACCCTCCTCCCAGTTTGTTCTTGTCCAAATGCCACAGTGCTTGTCAAAGCCAGTTCTGATTAATCTTCTTTGTCAGTGTGTCCTTTGCCATTCCCTATCACTCCTCCCTGAGAGAGACTTCACCCTGAGTCATAAGGAAAAGGGGACGGCGTATTCTCTTCCTACTGAAGTTGTTGGGAGTTTGTTCTGCTTTGTTGTGTCTTAATTTTATGGGAAGTCATGACTAAGCAGCCTGATACTGGGCTGGAATTGTTTTGGGAAAAGACAGCCAGTGCAGGCCGACACTGTGGACCTGTTAAGCATCTAGTTAGGGGTGCTTCTGGGCTAAGGGGAGCTTTGGGCGTGAGGGGTGAGGTGGGGCAGTTCCTGTTAACATATGCAGAATGAGCTTCAAGGGTCGCTATGGTGACAGCTTCTTTTAGTACCATGGGCACCGTTTACATGGGAGTCTACAGAATGGAGGGGTGTACCAGGCTCAGCTGGAGTGCTTGTCCGGGGAGCCCTAGCCAGGAGCAGTGAGTGCAGCCAGAGCACCCCACTCCACCTGGAGCACCCCACTCCCCCTCAGTTCTGTTAAGCTGCAGTAATCACACTTTTCCACGTGGTTCGTTGCTGACCCCGGGGGTGATGGAAGTGCCCCCTGATGACCAGGCCACCATCCCAGGGCAGAATATCTTCTTGCTTAGGTGCTCTCAGAGCTGTTAGCTTAACTGAGCTGTAAAATTCGCCCCATAAGACAGGGTTGCCATCAGCCCCGTTTTCCGGGTGGACACACTGAGGAGTGGGCAAGGTCACACAGTTAAAAGGCTGTGGAGCCGGAGCACAATTCTGACCCCAAGGTCTGTGCTTTCTCCTTGAACATCCTCAGCGTGGGTGGGGGAGGAGGTGAGTGGCGGGGACGGGGTGGGAGGTGGCCGTGAAGAACTGAGGGGTATCAGTTATGGGGTGATGGCTGGATCATCTTTTACTCCCATTGGGCCCTTGCTACTTAGGACAGGCTTCTCCTCTGTCTTTCCTTCCATCCCCCCGCCCAGTGATTTATCTCTCCAAAGGATTTCTGCATCATCTGAAACTATTTGCTTTGATCTGAGCAGTCATGGAAAAGATTCCCTCACTGCTCAAGAGCCCGCATTATGTCACCTTCCCCCTCTGGGCTTCACCTTCCCCCTCTGGGCTTACTGGCGGTCAAGCACCAGATTTCCTCCTGTGCACCCAGCCCCTACGCGGCCCGTGACTGGAAACCTCGGTCCCGAGCAGGTGGTGGGCCTCCTTATCTCCCACCAGGTGGAAATTGAGGGCCTCGTGTGCAGGGCATGTGCCGTAGAGACAGGAGTGAAGTAATGCCTTGGGAGGAGAGACTGCTGCTGGGAGGGACGTGGCAGGGCTGGTGGAAGGTGGCCTTGTTGGCCCTTCACCTAGGTCAGGCGACAGTGAGGGCCCAGGGCCACACTTAGCTCCTTCCTGGTTCTGAGTGGCACTGCCCCCAGACAGGCCGCTCGGGTCCATCTCTCCTGGTCCTGGTCATTGCCGCTGCTTTGCATCTGCAGATCAGGCTCCAGGGCTCTTGAGAAATGCCTTTACCACCCGTCCCCTGTCCCCTGGGCTGGGGGGTCTGTGCCTGGTTTTGATGGCCTGTGGCATGTTTCAGGCTGTCCCCTGGGCTGGGGTGTCTGTGCCTGGTTTTGATGGCCTGTGGCATGTTTCAAGCTGGGGACTGTCTGCTGACGTTTACAAATGGGGCTATCTGCTGTGCCCATCTGGAGCAATGAGCAGGTCTGGCAGGGCCTGGGCCTCTGTACCTGCAGGACCCAGAGCTGGCCCAGCAGGGGCTCCCATGCACGCTGTTCCCACCTGCCCGCCTGCCTGGTGCTGGCCCATGAGGCCACTGTGTGCATGACTACTGGGGAGAGGAGCTGACAGGGAGGAAAGAGCAGGATTGCCCTTTTCCTCCTCAATTTGTTGGTGAGGAGTTGGGACTTTGAAGCAGAGGGAGTGTGTGACCCAGCAGAGGTCCCGCTCCCCACTCCCCTCAGGTGACTGTGAAGACCTCTGGTCCCCTCTGAGTTGATGAGGTTGCCCCTTACCTCGGCCCCCTCCCCCACTGCTGTCCTTGGCCGCACTCCAGGCCCTCCTGTCCCCTCCTCTTACCTGTTCACAATGATTTGTCTTGAGGTTTTTTTTCTGTGTGCCTTTTAAGGAAAGCAGTTCCTTGAGAGCTGAGATAGGCTTTTGTATTTTAAGGCAGCGTCTGGCACAGAATGAGACCTCTGTGAATGTTTATTTCTGTCACCTGTCTGTCACCTGCCGTTCTGTGGTGGCTGGCGTGTTGCTGTGATGTTGGAGGCTGTACCACCAGTGTTTGTCGCACCAGCAGGATCACACATTGGTGGACCGTTCAGGGGAACTTCTGGACGGAGGTAGGTTAGGAAGAAGGACCTGGTCATTTCCTTTGACACATGATCCAGGGAAAGCACTGTGAGGTACAGCAGGAGAGGATGAGCCCTGAGGTCAGACGGCACCACACACCACACAGCGGCCCACCAGCAGGCCCGTTAGCATGAAGAGGCACGCCGCCGTCGGGGGTGACACAGACTGGACAGTGCGCCGTTCCTTCACCACAAGGCCACCAGGAACTGGAGCCGACGTGACAAGAACGAACAACAGTGACCATTTGTTTGGACTGCTAACCTAAAGGTCAGTGGTTCAAATTTACCAGCCACACAGAGAAAGCTGAGCTGCCTCCATCTGTGAAGACTGGATTTCCTGGAAACCCAGCGGAGTATCACCGCGAGTTGGAATGGATTCAACGACAGTGACTGGTGCAGTGGTTAAAGTGCTTGGCTGCTAACCAAAAGGTTAGTTATTCTTACCCACCCACCACTTTGTGGAAGATGTGGCAGTCGGCTCGGGAAGGCAGCTTGGAAACCCTAGGGGCCGGTTCTAGGCTTCTGCAGGCTTCAGACAAGTCAGGATCAACTTGATGACAGTGGGGCTTCTAAACTGTGGTTGTGAGGTACCACCGAGTCAGTTCTCACACATACGACTGTGGACAACAGTTTGAAACCCTGCGCGGTCCTGCACCATCCTGTCTCCAGTGGTGCAGCCCCGGCGTCAGTCCGTCTCACTGAGGGTCTTCCTCTCCTCTGACTCCACCTTTCCGAGAGTGATTCCATTTTCTCGGGCCTGGCCCCTTCTCACAACATGCTCCAAATAGGTGGGACAAAGCCTCAGCAGCTTTGCCTTTTTTTGTTGTTTGCTTTTAATTTACTCTTTTTTTTTCATTGTTGCCCATTTTCTTTCCCCCTTGCCTCTCCTCTCTCCCAGCCCACCCTTGTTCAAGGGTGTTGTCTTACATAGAATATCTAATTCCTTTCGGACAGTTCTTCCCCTCATCTCATCTAATGCACTGTTCATTGTCTATCCTTTCTTTTCCCATTCTCTCCCCAGCACCCCCCTGCTATCTGTCCTATTTAACGGTGGTGTTAGGCAGTATTTGTCCTTTTGTAGCTAAGATGTTTCACTCAGCATAATGTCCTCCAGGCATGTTGTGTAATGTTTTATGAGTTCATTGTTTTTCAGTGCTGTGTAATATTCTGCTGTGTGAATGTACCGTAGTTTTTCTGTCCATTCATTGGTTGATGGGAGCATCCTTGCTTTTAAGGAGCACCTTGGTTGCACTTCTGCCAAGATAGACCCGTAATTCAAAGACAGCAGTTCTTCTTTGATCTTCCTTCTCCCTTGTCCAGCTTTTACATGTATATGAAGCAATTGAAGAGAACATGGCTTGGATCAGAGGTACTTACTGCAGCCTTGACACCGAAACCCTTGCTCTCTTCGGTCCTATGAAGAGGCTTTGACAGCAGGTTTGTCCAGTGCAATTCTGAGTTTGATTTCTTGACTGCTGCTTCCATGGATATGGTTATATTTCCTAGTAAAAGGAATTTTTTAAAATTTTGTTTTACTCATGTACATTTTTTTTCCACTCCCTCCTTTCACCCACCAAACTCTTCTGCCCTGTGATTCCCCCACCCCCGTGTAAAATGAAATTATTCCGGCTTTCTCCCTTTATCACGATGCTACTTACTGGCCCAGGTGTGAAGATTTTTGTTTGTGTTAGAGGATAATCCACCCTGCAGGCTGTAACCGGTGATCTTCTCCAGTGAGTGCTACAAGACCTCTTTGCTTTCAACAAGTATGGTTGTGTCGTCTCCATAGCGCAGGGCTCTTGATGAGTTTTCTTCCGGTTCTGAGGTTGGTTTTTAAACAGTTTTTACGTTTTATCCTTGTCTCCTCTACATGGAGCCTTGCTCAGTTGCTGGGCTGTAGTAACTGCCCAGTAAGCATCAGTGTGGTGGGGCAGTGCAGTGGACGGTGGTGTGGAGACGGGGAATAGGGAAGACTTCTCATCCCAAGTTTGTGGTGATATGCACTCCTGCTTTGTGACTTGCCCCTCCCTCTCATTCTCAGCCTCCCTTTGTGAGGCATCTCCGTGTGCCAAGGACCTTGCTTGGTGCTGGGAATACAGACACGTGATCTCCCTGCCTTGTCTGCTTATCCTCATACTTCTCCCCCTTCCCCTGCCCCTCCAAACACCCAACTCCAGACACCAGCGTCCTCCAGGGTGGGGGTCCCGGCAGGGCACACTGCAGAGAGGCTGAGGCCAAAATCCCGTGGGCCCCGAATCCCAGGCCCCTTCTCTGCTGTGGCCTCCTGGGTGGTTTGTGGTTCATGCTACGTGAATGTGGCTAGTAGTGGATGCCCAGCCTCAGGGGTGGTTGCTTCCCCTTGTGACAGCTCTGTGGGCCTTGTGCACAATGTCCTGGCCTCACCTCCGCTAACAGACTCAGAGAAGCCCTTCCTGCTTCAACCTGACAGGATAGCACTCAATGAGGAGGAATCCCTGGGGGTTCCAGCAGCTCGCGTACATTGTACAAGATGGGCCTCAGGGTGGGGACTGGAGCCGCCTGTACAACAGGTGGGGCTGAGCCGGAGCAGGATCTGCAGCCTGCCTGCCTGGGCCCGTCAGCTCTGCATCTGGACGATTCCTAACAATTCTGACCACACTGCATAAAAGATGGGGCAGACAGACGGCAAAGGTGGTCCCGAGGTCCCAAACCGGGAGGAGGGCGAGGACTTGGGCCTCTGCTGATGTGACCTTTACAAGCAACAGGACTTGAGGGAATTCCCTTCCTGTTTCTTTCTGGACTTTATTTCATCCCTTAAGGAGGGATGGATAAGCACTGTGTCTGTACTTACTAAGGTGATTGCATTAGATAATAAGAGAGTCTGCAAAGGCTTTTGATCTTAAAAGAAAGAGCCAAGTAGCCATAAGGGAGTGTGTACCCATTTTACAGGTAAGGAAAACTGAGTTCCTGGAGACAGTTTGGATAAGTTGAGAGAGGGTGTTGAACTCCCTTCTTTCTGGGAGAAATGAGGATGTGTGGCTTTCAGGGATCCCCAGCTCCTGTGTTCAAGAGCACAGAAGAAGGCACCTTTTTTACTTAATGACAAGAACATTGCGATTTAGGCCTTTGCTGTCCCTGAGCCTGATCGCCTTGGTGAAAGGAGGTGGAGCAGAAGGTCAGGTGCAGACCTCCCTCTCCACAGAACTGGCCAGGACTTGTGACTGTGGCTGTCAGAAGCTCTGACCTGGGGGTGCTGAGGGGACAGGGCACTTCCAAGTAGAAACCTGAGTTTGGTTGCACCATGTGCCACCAGGCTTCTTACGGGATACAACGGTCAGTGCTTACTGTGAGACATGGGTGGGTCAAAAGAGGGGCAGGGAATCTATGTCTGATGAGGACCAGCCCAGCCCGGTGGCATCCAAGAGAATGCTGACATCTGTACCAGGGAACATCCGGGCTCCTTAGGAAGGGCGTATTTCGGGCTGGACCAGCGCTGGGCGTACATCCTCACTGGCTGCAGAGCACCAGAGCCCTCAGACCCCCGGGGAGTTAAGGGCGGTCCTGGGGCATCAGGCGTGGGCATTCAGATGCCAGAGATTATCGAGGGGAACCCTCGGGGGTCAGAGTGAACAGGAGTCCTGAGGGTCACCGCTCTGGGCTGCATTGCCTTGCCTGTGGCACTTGTCCTGGGGACCCCCAGTCTGGTTGAGGCTCTCTGGACGCGTGGACCCCCAGTATGTGAGGACTCCTCCAGCGTGTGAACGGGAGTCCTGAGCTCAGTGCTGGTGCGTCTGGCCAGCTGCCCACGGCCGAAGGCTCCCCTCAGCTCAGGAGCATCACGTGCACACCCCATTCTGGGCAGCGCCCTCCCTGAGCAGAGCCGGTCCGGGCACTGACAGCTGTCGTGAAAGTGCCAGCATTTGATGGGCGTCTTCTCTGGGCCAGGCCTCTCGCTAAGCCAGTGCCCTGCCTCCACTGGGATCCCTGGGTGATGCAGACAGATACCTGAGAGGTTGGCGGTTCCAGTCCTCCCAGAGCTGCCTCGGGGAGAAGGTCTGGCAGCCCCCCTCTAGACACTGACCTTGGAAACCTTGTAGAGGAGGGTTCTGCTCTGGCAGGGGGTGGGGTCATCACGAGTAGGGGTCCGGGCAGTGGCAGTTGATTGTCTTGCCTGCATTCTCTTGTTGGACCCTCACACTCAGCCTGCGAGGGAGGTGCTGTGAATGGGCAACACACCCATTTTACAGATGAAGAGCCTGAGGCTCAGGGAGGTTCCCTAACCTGGTTATGCCAGGTCGCCCGGCTGGTAAGTGGCAGGGCGGGCCTGGGATCTTGGTCGTCCTGGCTGGAGCCCAGGCACCTACCACGTAGCAGGATGTGCTGGCCGCGTCTCCTCAGCTCGCTCCTGCAGACTTGCTGGGACTGAGAACGCAGGCGCAGCAACACAGCCCGTTGCGGATTCCAGAGAGCTTCTCCCCTGGGTCTGCACGGTGGGGGGGTTTGTGTAAGTAGATCGCCAGGCCTTTCCTGTGCATCACCCCAGGGAAGTTTGCTCTCCTAACATTCTGGTTAGCGGTGGGGCGCGAACCATTTGCACCCAAGGAGCTGTGCACTGATAGCCAGGCCTCAAAAAGGACTTTTTAACGAGGGTTTACAGAAAATAGAGAAAGTTGCTTGTTTGTTCCTTTACTCCCTCATCCCTGCCCCGGGATTTCAAGGTGTTGCATCTGCTGTTCCCCTGGCCCAGCATTTAGACCGGGAGATGTGAGGAAACAGGTGAGTGAGGTGGACAAGGGTGCCACCTGCTGGCCTTACCTGAGCCCTCCAGACCTCCTTTGTCAGGGAGAGGCGGAGCTGGAGCAGCTTGCCTTGCAGGACCCATAATCTAATAGTCGTGATCTGATAGCGTGTGTCACAGAGCCTGCAGGGCGGGGCTTCTGGAAGGACCAGGGTTCTCAGGCCTCACCCTGACCTGTCACCCCAGGGCTCTGTGGGTGGGTCAAGGCACCTGTGTTTTCAGGTGCGTCCCTGGGGGCTTGGGCATGCCTGAAGCTGGAGAGGGCCTGCCTTCTGGGTCGGGGTGGGGGAAGGGGCTGTATCCCACTCTTGTTGGGTGAGCCCGCACAGCTTTGAGTAGCTCTCTTGTCAGTGGGGTGAGCATGCTGTCAACTGTCTAAAACAGGGCACACTGGGGCATGAAGGGGCTACCCGGCGGACTGAGAGGTCACCGACGGTTACTAAAACTACACTGGGCACAGGGAGGAAGCCAGGCCATCATAACACACGGAGGCATGTGCTCGCTGATTGTCAAGGTCTCATCTTCTGGGAGCCCACTGGAGACCCCAGTCTGAATGAGCTGGGAAGCTGAGAACCTGCTTCTGCTGGTTCTGCCAGCCAGTCATGTCTGGCATAGTCCTTAACCCTTGCCAAGCCAGCCACACAACAGGGCGGGAGGGTCAGGACTCCAGATTCTGCAGTGCTGAACTGCAGGGACTAGTGTGACCTTTGCACACCAAATGAGCAGCACTGGAGATCTGTTATGCAAATCTCAGAGCCCTGGGAGCCCTGGTGGTACAGTGGGTTAATGTGCTGTTTAGTGAAAGATCGGCGATTCAGATTCGAACGGCTGTGGGAGGAAGGTGAAGCAGTTTGCTCCCGTTACCATCTACAGCCTTGGAAAACCGTGTGGAAGGCGAGGATCGTTCTGCATTGGAGTTGACCAGATGCCGATAGGAGTAGTTACAGGCAGTAGTCACAGCACTGACTGCTAACCACCAAGTCAAGGCTTCAAACCCACCACCCGCCCTGTGAAAGGAAGGAGAGACAGTCTGCTTCCACACTGTGATTACAACCTTGGCATTTCCGCCCTGGCCTCCCCGGCTCTGTGAGCTGGGGTCCACTCAATGGTGGTGGTAGCAGATATCTAGAAAAGGAGGGAAGGAGACGGGAGAGGCCAGGAGGGAATGGCCCTCCCGTTAGCAGGGGGGCATGTGCTGGGGTTTGTCTCCAGCCCAATCCCTCGAGTGTGTCTCCCTTGGGGGACTCTAGCTGCAGCCCCTCTGTCACATGGACAGCAATGCCTCTTGGCTGGCCTGCCGCAGCCGACATGCGGTCTGGGTCGGTCGATTTGCTCCCTCTCACGGTCCATTGAGCGATTCTCTTCTGCTCTAGTGAGGATGTGTGTGACGGGCTGGATTGGTGGCACGTGGGAGGATGGCCGTGGAGGGAAAGCCGCATCGGTGGGCACACGGCAGAAAGCAAGCGGTGACCCGTGGAGCCTGGTGTCTGAGCCAGTCAGCCGCTGGGCATAAAAGGCCTCCTCTCTGCCCAGACACAAGTGGACTCAGCCGTGGCAGGCGGCCTCACCGCTCACACATAGCCTCCGCCTGACCTCTGTCTGTCTGTCTGCCACTGACCTCTGCCTTTTCCTTTCTGTTCCTTTGGGGGCTTCATCCCCACCTCGAGGAACTGTGGCACTGTTTGCGATGCCAAGAGCTCTCCTAAATCCCATTATCCATGGCTTGGGCCATGGGGAAACCCCCAGGCTAGGAGGTGGACGGAAGGCCAGGCCCTCGTGGTCTGATGTCATCACGGGGAACCAGGGCTTGGGTGGGCAGGGGCAGACCTCGCCTGTGGGTCCCCTCCCCTGAGGAGCCGTCCTCATGTGGCTCTCGCTCCCTGGTCGCAGGAAACATGGAGACCCTGAAGGACAAGAGCCTGGAGGAGCTGGAGCAGATGCAGAACGACCTGGAGACCATTGACCGGCTGGCCCTGGAGTCCCCTGAGGTAGAGAGACCCCAGGAAGGCCAGCGGCTGGGGCCGAGGCCTGTGAGGAGGATGCCATTTTGGGGGTGTCTGGGACAGATTCACTTTCCCCCTCTGCCCCTCAGTCCTGAGGCTCTAGGTTCCTGGGACCTGCGGAGGGGTCTCAGGGTCCTGTGATTCAGCCCCTGGAGCTTCTGGGGACCCAGACACCCAAGTCCAACACCTCCTCCCACTGTGGCTACTCCCTACCCCTACCCCTGGGGCCATGTCTGTCCCCATCCTCCACAATTCCAAGTCCTCAAGGGGCCCTTCCCAGATGCAGGCGTCTCCTGTCACTTGTTCCCACTGCGACTTGGCACTCCACCCTCTCAGCTCCTTGTCACATCCTCGTGGGAGTGGGGACACTTCTATCTGCAAAGAGCTTGGCGCTTTATCTCCTGTGACCCTGTGACTCTCCGTCTGTCAGAGAGGTCAAGTGAAGCTGTGGCCACAGAGTTGGCCCTAATGTCAAGGAGAGAAGGGGGTCACAGACCGCCCCCAGCTCTTGGTATGTCGGCTCTGTGAGTCCACGTATGTGTTAAAAACCAAACTGAGCCCAGGAGCCCCACCGAGCCTCCCGGAGCCCAGAGCACCGAGACTTCACCGCCAGAAACAGCGGAGCAGCCTCCCGAGGCCTCGCAGCTGGACGTGGTGGTCAGGCCCGGGGAGTCGGGCCGGAAGTGCCACCTTGCTCTTTGTGGCACTTGCTAATTGCAGACCGAAGGCCTGTTCCTACGTGGCCAGCAGTGCTCCCCTCAGAGGCTGTGGAAGGAGTGAGCGAAGTGTCCAGAACGGAGCTCTGCTCAGGGCTTGAGCCCAGGCCTGTCTGAGGTGGTGGGTGATGAGTGTAGCCTCAGTTTCCCCATAGTGAGTGACTCGACCCAGAAACCAGCCCTTGGAGGGGGTGGGGGTTAGTGGTGGAGGTGGTCACCAGTCTTGTTCTTAGGTCCAGGACCTGCAGCTGGAACGGGAGATGGCCCTGGCCACCAACCGGAGCCTGGCCGAGCAGAACCTGGAGTTCCAAGCACCCCTGGAGATCAGCCGCTCAAACCTCCTGGACAAATACCAGGAGCTGCGGAGGCTGGTGGAGCGGTGCCAGGAGCAGAAGGCGAAGCTGGGTAAGATGGCGGCCTGTGAGTACCCCGAGGGGTAATGATGAGGCTGGGGTGTGCAGAGAGCTGGGAAACCACGTACGGTGGGGTCCCCTTCCCTGCCACCCCAAACAGGAGAGGGCTACCTTGCTGGGACTACCCTACGCCCCCAGCCCTACCCTGCCCCTCTAACCCTGCCCTACCTCCACCCTGCCCTGTCCCCAGCCCTGCCGTGCCCCCCATCCC
>NW_006400018.1:2133106-2138376 GCF_000299155.1 Elephantulus edwardii
CAAGCCCTGCCCTGCCCCACCCCATACTCAGCCTTGCCCTGTCTAATTCCCCAGCCCTGCCTTAACCCCAGCCCCATGCCAGCGTGGTCAGTGGGCAGTCCCACTGTGATTCTCCTTTCACCAAGGAGAGAAATGGGGCGCAGAGACTCGGGTCACAGTTGCCAATGGTCAACTGGGGTTTGTATTTCAAGCCTGCACTGCATTCAGACAGCTGAGCCTCCGCCCTGGACAGAGCCGGCTTGGTTCTGTGCCCCAAGACCTGGTCTCTGTAGAGTGGGGGGCTGGGGTGTCTTGGTCTTAGCAGGTGAGGGAACTCGACAGGCTCAAGCCATTTCCCTGTGAGATGCACAGGGGTGATGTGGAGCAGGACACGACTGGGCGGGGAAGGTGTTGAGGCCTGTGACTTCCCGCCTGGGCACTGCAGGCAGACAGCAGGGGGCTGGACGGGCCCCACTGGGTCGCTGTGCAGGGCCGTGATCTCGGGGCAGGGCTGGAAGGCCCGCTGCGTAGACCCCAGCCCCAGGTCACCCTGCTCAGAGGTACTGCCTTCTCGACAGTTCCGCTTGTCACCACAGTGAACCTGACTGTGCTGTCACAGCACTGAGACTGCTGCCTTCTCTTCCAGAGAAATTTTCCTCAGCGCTGCAGCCAGAAACCTTGTTGGACCTCCTGCAGGTGGAGGGCATGAAGATCGAAGAGGAGTCCGAGGTGAGGGGGGGCCCCACCTGCTGGAGCTCGGAGTGCACAAAGTGAGGGTAGGGGCAGTTTCTGGCCAGAGGGCAGGTGCACAGTCCTGTGGAGCTCTCCGGGCACTAGTGAGCCGGCTGAGAGACCAGGGAACCGAGCAGTGGGGTTCACCTCCAGCCCCTCAATCCCTGCTACCTCGTCTCAGCTCCCCTTGTCTTAAGCATCCCTAGTTTCTGTGGGCTGACAGGTCATGCCCCTTCTTTGCATGAAGAGTGTCCTGGGCCCTCCCAGGTCATTTGCGAAGGCATCCTCAGAGTGTCTGGGCTCCTCAGGTCATTCAGCACATAGGTCACCTGAGCCGGCACCAGGTGGGAATGCAGTCCTAATGTCAGCAGACAGCCCTGTCCCCCGGGAGCTGCCACCAGAGTGAGGAAGACAGATCAACTCAGCCTGCATGACACCCAGTGAGGGGGGCCTGGCTCCAGGCCCCGGGAGGTGCATCCTGCCCCCACATTCCCACTCCGTCCTGGCCATGCCCTCGCCTCTTGGAGGGAGTTAAAAGGATCTTCTGCCAGATGCAAGTTTGAGGAGTGTCCGACTCCCTGACTTTCTGAGCGCTGAGTTGAAAGCACGCAGAGATTGCGCACAGCCACAGGGCGTACGTGAGATGCACGGGGTGGGGAGAGCCCCAGCAGGGGACATCCATGTTCTGAGGGACGTGCTGACCTCCTCAGACGACTCTCAGGTTCTCGGCCCCCGGGCAGCTCTGCCCTGTGTCACAGGTCCTGTCAAGCCTCCTGGAGCTAGCAAATATTGGTCTCACTCGGGGGTCCTTTCTGGTGTCCAGCTTTCTCCCAGCCGCACAGAATCCTCAGGGCTGGCCTGGGAGGCTGACTTCACTTCTTCTCAGGGTTATGTCTCCAGAGCCAAGGTCAAAGGTCACCTCACTTAGGGTAAAGTAGGTCCCTACCCTCCGACAGACTGGTGAGAAAAATCCCCATTGGTGGCCAGAGAGCCATAGGCGACAGAGGTGCGCCCAGGTGTAGAGTGTGGTCTGTGCCCCGGGGTGAGCGGGCACTCAGCACACTTTGTGTCCGTCTCCCAGGCCATGGCTGAGAAGTTCCTAGAGGGCGAGGTACCCCTGGACACGTTCCTGGAGAAGTTCTCCTCCATGCGGATGCTGTCTCACCTGCGTCGTGTCCGCGTAGAGAAGCTGCAGGAAGTGGTGCGGAAGCCCCAGGCACCCCAGGAGCCGGCTGTGGATGCCCTGCCGCCCCGGCCACTGCCTCCACCTCGCCCCGCTCCTGTGGCAACACCGCCCGTGGCTGAGGAGCAGCCGCAGCCACCTCAGCTGCCTGCCGTCCCCTCCTACCCCCTGCCCTACAGCCCGTCCCCCGGAATGCCTGTGGGCCCCACTGCCCGGGGGCCGCTGCCGCCAGCCCCCTTCCCAGTAGTCTCCCAGCCCTCCTTCTCCTACAGTGTGCCTTCCGGGCCCACTTTCCCACCCACACAGCCAGGAGCCAGGCCTGTGGGGGGCTACTCCTGGTCCCCTCAGAGGAGCGTACCACCCCGGCCTGGCTATCCCGTAGCCCCGGCTGGCAGCTCTCCCTCTGGCCCCGGGTACCCCTTGCCTGGAGGCCGAGCCCCTAGTCCTGGTTATCCTCAACAACAGCCCCCCTACCTCTCCACAGGAGGGAAGCCTCCGTACCCCACTCAGCCACCTCTCCCCAGCTTCCCAGGACAGCCCCAACCCCCCTATCCGCCAGGGCCAGCCCCTCCTTACGGCTTCCCGCCCCCTCAGGGTCCCGGCTGGCCAGGGTACTAGACTCCAGCTTGCCCTCGGCAGCTCCCTACTCACACCTCTACCACAGCCTCTGCCCCTCCATCGCTGAAGTTCAAGGTGAAAGTGGAAGTGGAATCTGCAGGCTTGGCGCCCCACTGTGGTGCCCAGAATCTGGCACAGACCAGCCTGCAGATTGCGGCCCTGAAAGGCACTGGGCAGCCCCACTTTCCCACTTACTCGCCTCCAGACGCCAGTCCTCCTGGGGTGCCTTTCAGTGACTGGCTTCAGTGCCCCCTGCCACACGGTGCTGCCAGGCTGGGAGGTCACCTCTCTGTGGACGTCTCTGTGGTCATGTGCATGTGACTGACGTGTACCTGTGCTCACAGGTCCCTGAACCAATGTATACAAATAATCTCAGTGCCACTGTGGCCCCAGGTCTCCAGCCCCCTGTTCACCTGCCCCTTCTCTTTTGGGGTCTGGCTGTTCCTGTGGTTTCCACACCAGGGGGTGCAGCTCCTGTCTGTCCTGTCCGGTCAAGGACCACCTGCCCCAGCACCGCAGGGAGGGCTGGACTAGAGAGACAGATCTGTAAGTCTCCTAAAGCCATAATTTAATAAGTTGTCAGAGAAGCTTGTCTCACATCTATCCCTTTAGTGCCTTGGGCCTCATTCTTGGGCAGCCCCCTCACCCCCACTCCATTCTCCCTTCCTGAGACACACGGCACGCCCAACAGTAACATCCAAATGGTGCTTTCTAGAACACCATCGTCTGTGTCCAAGTTCACTGCTTTGTGTCTCGTCTACAAACTGTCTGCTCCAAAGGGCAGAGACTGGGCTTCCCACGGCTCCCAGCACACGTGGGGCCTCAGTTGTGCCCAAGTAATCGTGACCAGGAGACCGAGGGGGTGTGATGAAGGCCGCACTAGCTCCCAGGTTCAGATGCAAACCAGGTCCCCCAAGGCTGACCCGGGAGCCGCCGCCCGGCAGGAAGTTGTGCCTTGATGTGTCCACTGCTGCATGGCCAGCATCTGGGGTGCTGGGGGCCAAACTCGACCTCCCGGAGCCTGCGCCCACCCGCCCGGTCTGCATGCCACTCAGGCATGTGGAACAAGATGCCAGATGTCGGTTTCTTGTCAACTATGCTTGCTTCTCATAAGTTATTTATAGAGAGAAATCACTAATGGGTTGACTGGTCGAATGCTTCAGAACTGGATGTATGATTACCAGACGTCTGTGTGATTAATTGCCATAATAAACTTTGATGAATTCTAGGTAATGCTTGTGGTTCCTGTAGTTTTGAAGTGAAGCTGTAGTTGCTTACTGGGGGCATTGATTTTCCTCCCACCCTGCCCAGATCACTGCTGATCCTTGGTGTCTACTCTCCGTCTGTCTGGATCGTCTGTGGAGCTTTTGCCCCTTCACCCCCGGGGCCTGGCTTGTTTCACTTCCCTGCCCTTTGCTGTATTCCCTTTCCAGGCGTCTTTCTACTGGGGTCTGGTCCACCAGGGGGCGTCCTTAGCCCAGCTTGCGAGGTGCACTCGCCAGGCCGAGGATGTCTGCTTTGTCAGCGGGTCCCTGACCACCCTGGGGTGTACAGTGTGTGTCCCTGTGATCCTGTTTCTAGACTAGGACTGCAGGGCGTGCTCATCGGGACAGCAGTCCTTAAACTGTGGCACCAGCTCAGACGGCTACCGCCTCCAGAGCACCCCTCTGAGTTAGGGTTTTGGTGGTTTGTTTTTTTAAAGGAAAGGATGGAAAGGCACGTCAGGGAACTGGGAGACCAGGTTGCCCATGCAGGACGCCCCAGGCCACTCCTGCTTCCGAATAGGTGTTGAGGGCTGAGACTCATATTCCATGAGATTTCCCGCACCAGCTCCCCACAGCACTCAGCCTAAACGAGATGACGTGTTGTGAGGTGCGGCTGAGTTCTTCAGCTCACTGTGACCCTGTGTAAAGCAGAGTGGAACCTTCCAGGCTGCGCCATCGTCCAGATCTCTGGTGCTTAAGCCTGTTCTTGCAGTGGGTCCACTGCATTGAGGCTCCCCCTCTCCCTCTCCTTTGCTGACCCTCCTCTTTTCCAAGCATGGCCGCATTTGCTCCCAGGGACTAGACTTTCTGATCCAACTTCAAATTATCCTAGGTTCATACATCAGATATTCCACATTCCATTTATTAGTGGATATTTGCAGCTGTCTTTCCTCATTTTGAGTCCTGCCACATGAGTAAAGGAAGGTGCTTCACTGGGTGAAACTTTACTTCAACAACATCATAAAGACGGACTCTGCTTTGAGGAGGCAATTCCTGCCTCATCGTTTTTATAGTGTCTTCTCACTGAGGGCCTCACCTCCAGCACTGTGTCAGGTAGTGCCCCCCTGAGGGCCTCACCTCCAGCACTGTGCAGATAGTGTCCCCCTGAGGGCTTCACCTCCAGCACTGTGCAGATGGTGTGCCCCTGAGGGCTTCACCTCCAGCACTGTGTCAGGTAGTGTCCCCCTGAGGGCCTCACCTCCAGCACTATGTCAGGTAGTGTCCCCCTGAGGGCCTCACCTCCAGCACAGTGTCAGGTAGTGTCCCCCTGAGGGCTTCACCTCCAGCACTGTGCAGGTAGTGTCCCCCTGAGGGCTTCACCTTCAGCACTGAGTCAGGTAGTGTCCCCCTGAGGGCTTCACCTCCAGAAGTGTGTCAGGTAGCGTCCCCCTGAGGGCTTCACCTCCAGCACTGTGTCAGGTAGTGTCCCCCTGAGGGCTTCACCTCCAGCACTGTGCCAGGTAGTGTCCCCCTGAGGGCCTCACCTCCAGCAC
>NW_006400018.1:2139011-2147467 GCF_000299155.1 Elephantulus edwardii
ACCTCCAGCACTGTGTCAGGTAGTGTCCCCCTGAGGGCCTCACCTCCTGGCACTGTCAGTGTCCCACTGACATTCACAAATCCTGTTATTCCAGAAGTGGCTGTGCAGTCCTCCTTTCTGGTTTTAGCCTGGAAACACCACAGAAGCCTGTCCACTGTGGGTGACCTTGAATAACTGCCAGCATCACAGTGACATACAGGCCACCACAGCAGGACAAACTGACAGATACGTGATAGGCAGGGCACGTGTGTGGCTTTAGAGGCAGCACCACATCCTGAGAAGGGACTTTTATTGGGAGCTGCGTCAGTGGGTCAGAGAGCCGTAGTTGTGCAGTGGTTAAGTGCTCACCCACTAACCAATAGATTAGTGGTTCAAACCCAACAGCTGCTTCTAGGGAGAAAGATGAGGCAGTGTGCTTATGCAAAGATTGACAACTGGAGGCTGTTCTGCTCAGTCCTAAAGGGTCCCTATAAGTCAGGACCCACTTGACAACAATAGGTTTGGGATTGGTCAGCAGGTCACTTGGTATTGCGCCCCCTGGTGGACCAGACCCGCCCCTGTCAGGCTAAAAGTCTCAGAGCTCCTTAGTGCAATAGGACACTTTCCTTTTGGCTGGGTTGAAACATCCTTCCCTGTCAGGTAACATCCCTTCCAGCATCCTCAGACCCTGAATGAACGGCCCCTGGGAGGCCCGGATGGAATGAGCTCCCCTCTGGGGCCCCTGCCTCCTTGAGTGTTAACAGGAGGTGGGCTAGCATCAGGGACTGCGAAAGGATCGCCCCCTAGGTCACGTGGTGACATAATTCAGGAGAATGTCCCTGAGTGTGAGACAAAGGGACTTCCCAGGTCCACTGGCCACTCCCAGACAGGAATGTGGTCCCTTGCCCACAGTGGCCAGAGGTGACTTTCCTCTCAGGGAAATCTGGAATCTGGATTCTTGCATGCAATTGGCAAATTTTTATAAAGTGTTTACAACTAATTCTAAATTGCAACATATACTCGTGGTCCACATGACATGATGTGGCAACACCCAGGCCAAGCAACCTCCCAGCCAGGTGACCTCAGACACCTTCTGATGGCTAAAACAATCCAGCCCCAATTCCAAGTGCTGAGCTGCCTTTGGGGTGACGGGGGTGTTTGCAATCAGCGACCTCTCACCCACACCTCATTTCCTGGTGAAGCACAGCCCCTGAGTGAGGGCCCTTGGCAATTGTTTGTTCTTAGAATGGTGCCCCCCGGCTCCATGGCTGGTGATGATGGCACACGGCTCTGGTGTGAGAGTATGAGATGTCCTGTCCTCCAGGCCAAAGGGGTACACACTCTGTGTCTGCTGTGACTTAGACATAGAGTCAAACTCAAGGCCTGGGGCAAATGGATCGTGCTCCGGGTGGGAATGAGCAGAGGTGGGCCCAGCCGACTAGACCTCTTCCAGTGCCCCATCCAGAGAACCGTGAGGTGTACAGAGAGCTGGTCCTCAAAGATACGAGTCAAGTCCCAAAGACAAGCCTAGGACTCAAAGGTGGTACAGGCCACGGTGGCTCACCGCACACCTGGGCTTGGGCTGCTGGTGTGAACGGTTAAGCTCTTGACTACTTGCCAAAAAGCTGGGTGTTCGAATTCACCCAGAGACATCTTAGGAGCCAGGCCTGGTCATCTCCTTCCTTAACGTGCCAGCCCTGAAAACCCTACAGTTCTACCCTGCACACACAGGGGGCGCCCCGAGTCGGTGCTGACAAGATAGTGAAACCAAATCGCTCCTGATGAGATGCTCAGCCACGCATCTGTCTGCATTACATCACCCACGCCTGCTGCCGCCACCTGGAAGCCAAGAGAGGCCTTTTTTCCTTAACTAAGTTGCTTGTCTTCAGTGTTTAAAGTAGACCACGACTGCTTTTAAACGACGTGGTGGTGCGCACACAGTGAAATGCATTAAAAGGAGCGTCTGAGGACCTGGTACCTTGATGCTGTCTTGGCGAGTGATCTCCACCCCTTTGAGCACTGTCCTTTTCCTGCCAAGCCAGAAGGTAAACACATCTGGACCCCCCAAGGCAATGACCTCCTGGGCTTGGCTGCTGGTGGGGGAGGCCGGGCTGTTCTCGGGGACGGTGCCCTTCCAGACTTTCCCAGGACTCTTTGTTGTGTGTCTTGTGTCTCCAGACCCCTTGTTGTGTGAGTCCACATTTAATGTTCTGTATCCTGGGCACCCCCCTTTGCTTGTCCTGACTTGACGTCTGTGGGCTGGACCAGTGATGTCTATCACTTATAGGGATACAGTGCCAGGTTTATGGAAAGAAGCCAGGTCCCCAGGCATGCAGGTGTGCATTGTGGGGAGCTGTCTGCTGCTTGAGGGCTTAGTCACCCCGGCCAGCCTCTTTGCATTAGAGACCCGAACCCCTAGTTAAAGACCTCTTCTCACAGAAAGGAAATAGAGGCTCTGTAGGGTTAGGTATAACACAGCTTTACGCTTGACTACAAACCTAAAGGTTGGCGATTCAAATCCATCCAGCAGCAGAAGTGAAGGCTGGTGATCAGCTTCCATCAGCGTGGAGCAGCCGCCCTCCATGAGCCACCAGGAAGGAGAATCAATTCCATGGTGGTGGTTTTGTGTTTGTTAGGATCCCAGACAAGGGGAGGAGCTAATTTAGTGGAAGGGGTTATTGAAAACAAAATCACTCAGCCCCAGGCTTGGAGGCTGTGATGGGGTGAAATGACTTTGGCCACAAACTACTAACTGAATTTACCAAGGCTCTGGGATGACCCTGGGGTCCTTGGGGCTCAGGGAGAGGGCAGGTGCCACAGGAGGGAGGGCATGGGCTCCAGCCGGTGCTGCACTGAAGGTACTCAGGTCTGCAGCCCACTAACCATGATGGCCACAGAGCTGCCCAGAAGCATCTCCCCTTCCCGTGGGCATCCCAGGAAGGAGCCCCAGGCTGAAGGATGGCCCTGGGCTGAAGACACAGAGACATGGCAGTTCTCAGTAGAAAAAGCGTTATTTACAAAGAACATATTAAAATCCATTCATGAACCACCCCTGACCCCAGCATGACATCCTTGGCCTTCCTTACTGGGTGAGGACACAGTAGATGGGTGGATGGGGATGCCAGGCGGCAGGAAAGGGGCCCCTTGGACACCCTCGTGTCTCTCGTTTCTAGCCTCTGCTTCACCAGGCCTTCCACACTTGGAGGGGACCCTGCCAAACAGTTTGGGGGTCCTCACGGGGCCAGGAGATGAAAGAGCTGGCCTGCACCTGCAGGGCTGCGGGTTGTGTGTGGAAGGCACCCTTGATCAGGCATGTCCTGGATGGGGATAGAAACAGGACGTCATTTCTGCTTATTCCCAGGACCGGTGGGAAGTTTTGTTTCCAGCTCTTGACCTACGGAGATGAGAAGGAGATGCCTCAGAGGAGAGAGAAAGATTTCTGTTGGGGGTGAGGGGACAGGACCAAGCTCGGACTCATTTTGAGGACAGCTGCTGCCCTTTTGGGCCAGGGATCTTCCTCCTTGGTGGTGGGCGGGCAGCTCTGGGTGGGTACAGCTCCGTCCTGAAACGCTTAGGGTCTCTGCAATGCAATCTTATAAAATGCTTTTTAAGGGGAGCTCTGGTGGCCTAGTGGCAGAGGCAAACGGTTCAAATCCACCAGATGCTCTGCCGGGAAAGGAGGGACAATCTCCTCCTGTACCAGTCAGATCCGATTTGACGGTACATGCACACAATAATAATAAAATAATAATTTAAAAAATTTTAAAAATGCTTTTTAAGACCGTTGAGTCCTCTGCTCTGCCCCAATCACTCCAGTTGCTGGAGTCTTTGGATGGTACTGAAGGTATTTGCCCGCTCACAAAAAGGTTGGGGGTTTAAGTCTTCCCAGAGGCACCTGAAGGAAAGGCCTGGCAACCCAATCGGCTATTGAAAACCCCATGAGCAGAACTGTCCTCTGACACACACAGATCACCTGGAACTGGAATAGACTGGTTGGTAACTGGATTTCTGTAGTTGCCAAGTCAGCGTCCAACACTCAATCAAAACCTCAAGCCAGTTGCCTTCAGAGTTGAACTACTCTGGAAGGCTTTCAAGGACTGCTTTTCATGGTTGGGACCTTTAGGATAAAGAACACCAGGGTTTTCTTGCAAGGTGCCCACAGGTGAGTTTGAACCATCGACCTTTCTCTCAGCAGCGGAGTGCATGACCATTGGTGCCGCGTTAGGAGTCAGTCTCCTGAATGCCTGGTGTTTGCTATTTGACTTCTGTTCTCTCAGGAGGTGGAAGTGAGCGTGCTATTCTTTCAAGGGCAGGGCCTTGCCTTTTGGGACTGGTGCTGGCTCACCCTTCACAGCCTCTGAGTCCCGTTCAGGTCATAGTCGCTGTCGGAGGAGTTGTCGGGCTGTGCAGAAGAGCGGTGCAGGGCCCCTTCCAGAGCTGGGGAGAGAAAAAGTGGGCCCGCTTCAGACAAGCTTGGCCTCAGAGCCGGAGCTGAATGAGTCGATGGCTCCTCTATCAGTCGGTTTTGATCTAGTCAGCCAAGCTGCTCCCTAATGAGGCTGAACCCTGGCTGCCTGGGGCTCAATTACTGGAGCCAGAGTCGGCTGCAGTGTGAGCTCCTGCAGGCCACTGGAGGCTCCTCCTGGCTGGAAGACATCCGAGAGGCCTCGTTTTCCGCCAGGTCCTCAGGGCCCTGCAGAGCACCAGGCCCATTACCACACAGCAGGCCGGGAGTTAATGGCTTGTGATGCCCTCATTGCTGGTTGAGTGGCTGGGGCCCCCAGGGGCCGATTAAAGCTGCAAACCTCCTTCCTGCTCTCCCCTCTCTTTCCCCATGACCCCTGGTCAAGCAGGGCAGTTTGATTCCCTCCTCCAGGGGCTTCTCCCTCTCCTCCCCTCCATGCTTGGCTACCGCAGCTCTGCCCCACTCCCCCCACCTCATTCCTGGCAGCCCCAGTGGGGGGCCTACCTGGATAGGCAGAGAGGTAGGAGCTCCTGGGGGGCTGACTGTATTCATTGTCCACATGAGAGGCTGCAGGCGTCTCCACCTGGGAGCGGACCGTGGCCGTGTGGTTGCGATGGAAGGACACTGAGAAAATGCAGGGAACAGCCATCAGCCTTGCGTCTCTCTTCTTCCTTCTCCTCCAGCCACCCCAAAAATCCACTTTCCTCTTTCTCACTATGCCAAGGTGGGGGCACCCACAGCTTTCTCAGTGCACCCCCTTCCTTTTCTTTCCAAGGAGGTGCGTGATAGCAGGGCCAGCAGCAGGCTTTTAGAGGAACTAGAGCTGGCCTGCCATCTGATGGGAACCAAGGAGTCAATGATCAAACGTTAAAAGAGGGAGGCTGTAACGCAGGGGACAGGGCAGACCTCGCTGACTAGAATGCATGGCCTTCATACTGCAATAAAGAGAGGCTTCTGGAAAGACTGTGGGCTGGGAGGGAAGGAGAGGCCTGGGGTTCTGTCATGTGAACGCCTCTGGCTGTGGCTGGGAGGACCAGGGTGAGTGGCCGGCTGGCTGACCAACAGGTTCTAAACCAGGCCCTTCTCAGTCGTTGTATGAGAAAGACACTCCATGATCAAACCAAGGTGGACTGCCCTTGGAGATGCACAATGCCAAAAACGCTCCTTCAAAGTTCTTTTTTAGGGAGTTCTTGTGGCCTAGTGGCAAGAAGCTGCATGGCAATCCCAGAGGTTCGTGGTTTGAATCCACCAGATGCTATGCTGGAGAAGGAGGGGCAATATCCTTCTGTATCAGTCAGATCTGATTTGACGATACATACACAAAATAATAAAATTAAATTTTTAAAAAAAGTTCTTTGTTGTGTGCAGTCCAGTCAAAAGAGACCCATAGCTGACCCTGCAGTGGGTTTTCAGAGGCAATAAATTACATGGGATCAGATTGCCCATCCTTCTCCCACAGAGCGGGTGGTAGATTTGAACTGTGTGCCTTTGGGACTGCAGTGCAGTTTCTTACCACTAGGCCAACAAAGCTCCCACCAGAATTCTGACAATCTTGAAATCAGGAGCTTGCCTGGCTTTGCCGAACTCTTTCTTTTCCCAGATCCATTGATCATGCAATTATTTTTCTGCATTCCTCCATTCTGTTGACCATGGACCTGGGGGATGCTGCCCAGGGACGAAGGACACTGGGGACCTTTACCAGTCAACCCCAAAGAGGACATACGACACAGAGGTGACCTCGTGGTCTCTGAGGCTTCTGGGCAGAGAAGCCATGTAACCATCTGCCCCCTTCAAGAAGCCCTGGCCCCTCCTGGTGTGAGAAACTGTATCAACCACAGTCTTGACCTTGTGGTCCACATCTGCTGGCCACACTCCACTCCGTGGTGGAGCTGAGAAGCCTCCAGCAGCCACTGCTAGCCCTGTTCGTGGTTATAGCCTCCTCCCTGGGGTGAAGGTGAACCCTGCCGTGGGGACACTTACTGTTCTGGTTCATTCCTGTTGGGCCGATCCACTGGCGCTGCTTCTTCTGACGGACTGAGTGACAGACAGACAGGAGAAGCTGTTAGGGTGGGGGCCGGGGAGGGAGGAGGCCCCAGGTCAAGGTTAGTGAGGCTGGGGTTGCTGGGTCCTGGTCCTGGAGGTTCTCGCTGCCTCAGTTTCCTAACTTCTGGGGAGATTAAATGTACTGAGGGCGGGCAGAGGTGGCTGGTTCCCCTGGAGACTTGGCCACAGGGTTTTAGGAAGAGTAGAAAGTTTTATGAAAGCATTGGTGAATTTGAGTTCACTCTTTTCCAGTCGCTCCGATCCCATCTCTGAATCATATTCTCCTACATTTTACAAGGCAGGAGTAACAACAGCCCCTACATTGACGTGGTGGACAGCCTCTACCTGGTGGAAGAGGAAACTGAGGCTCGGCGAGGGGAGGACACTGTCACAGTCCTGTGCAGCTGGCAGGACACCTGAATCCTGGTAGCTGGGGTTCCTTGGGTCACTACACCCTCCTTTTGGGCTCTAGTGAGTCTCAGCTGGATCCCAGAAATGGTGAATCAAGAAAGTTTCCCATCTTTTCTGCATTTCAGTTTCTGTTAGTTTGGCCAGGAGTGATGGGGTGATTATTAATAAATTCAGAATTATTTAAACATGTCAGTATAGTTATAAAACGGACATCAGTTGCCTCCAGCCTGCAAAACTACTTTGCCTTAGAATGCTTTCCCCTCTCTTTCATGTAAAGTGCTTTAAGCTATTTACCAGAGAAATGCATCTTTCCTAGATTAGCATTAACCTCTTTGAAACAGTTTTTCTCTGTTATATGTAAATTGTATCTTCAACGACCTGTTTACCAGGAAGGGAAATACACCTTTCCTGGATTAGCATTTACCTTTTCAATACTGTTTTTTTTCTCAGTCGTATGTTAACTATTTTATAAATTACCTGTTTACTAGAAACTATACGAACAGTTCCTTTTAATTGTAAAAATTCTGTAACTTTATTAACAAAATGTATTATTAAGTAGATTAGAATCTAACCCAAGTAGAGAAACTAATGACCGTTCCCAGAAGGGAAGGCACTTTTGGAGAAGAATTCTCTCTGTCCTCCCAGAACTGAAATAAAGTGCTTTGGATATTGCAATCCATCTGTCTTATTGGCAATTGACCATGGAAAGAACCCCTTGCGTTCAGGAACAGGAGCAGGGCAGGGTGGGGTGATGAGACAGAGGGAGGACCCCCAATCCTCCCAGTTTTCTGGGTAGGACCCTTCCTCCCTGGGGCCTAAATGCAGCCTCACTGGTCTGCCCCAGAGAGGGAGGGGCTCTGCGCACACCACCTACATTTCTTCACCAGCTTCTTGTAGGCGAGAGGCCCACACACGACCAGCAGCACCACCAGGAGCACCAGGGCCAGGATGATGCTCATCACAGTGCCTGTGCCCAGGCCGGACGGGTGTGGGTTCTGACCTGCGGACAGAGAGGGGTCAGGTCAGCCCTGGCCTGTGGGTGTGAACACCTCTCAGCTTCCCTCAGTCCTCCTTCTCCTCCCAGGAGTTCACCAGCAGGCGTGGAAGTCGGCCTCTATCCATTGTCCTGTCTGTTCATTTCTAGAATTCTCTTATTGCTCATTCATTTCCTGTTATCTCAAGTTGGTCATTGAGCTATCATTTGCCACTTGTGTGACAACTCTCTACTATTTCTCAATTACTCATACCTGATCACTGTTCATTAGAAACTTGTAGATGGTCACATATCAACAGTTAGCCAGACGTCTGTCTATCCTTCATGTATCCATTCATTCATTCATCCTTTATCTAACCATTCTTTAGCCATCTTTTCATTATCTATTCATTCATCCTCCTTCTAGTCTTCCTGCATCCATCCATTCTTCCATCTCCCCATGCATCCATCCATCCATCCATCCATGCATCATCCATCCATCCTTCCATCCATTTATCCATCTTCCATCCTGTCTTCCATCCATCCATCTATCCATCCATCCATCTTCCATCTATCCATCCATCC
>NW_006400018.1:2147627-2157655 GCF_000299155.1 Elephantulus edwardii
CATCCATCCATCCTTCCATCCATTTATCCATCTTCCATTCTGTCTTCCATCCATCCATCCATCCATCTACCCATCCATCCATCCTTCCATCCATCCATCTTCCATTCAGCCATCCATCCACCCATCCATCCATCCATCCTTTCATCCATCCATCCATCTTCCATTCAGCCATCCATCCATCTTCCATCCATCCATCCATCCATCCATCCATCCATCCATCCATCTTCCATCCATCTATCCATCCATCCATCTTCCATTCAGCCATCCATCCTTCCATCCATCCATCTTCCATCCATCATCATTCATCCATCATTTATCCACCCATCATCCATCATCCATCCTTCCATCCATCCATCATCCATCATCCATCATCCATCCATCCATCCATTTTCTTTCCATCCATCCATCCATCTTCTTTCCATCCATCCATCCATCCATCCATCCATCCATCCATCCAACCATCTTTCCATCCATCCATCCATCCATCCATCCTTCTTTCCTTCCTTCCATCCATCCTCCATCTTACCCATCTGTTCTTCCATCTATCCATTCTTCTAACCATTCACCTATTACCCATCCTTCCCTCTTTTATTCATTATTCAATTACTGTTTATCTATCCATTAGTGTAGTTCATGACTATCAATCATTTATCTCTTGAGTTTCTGTCTTCCGTCTGCCAGTGAGCATTCTGTCATTATTCACTGCTTATTGCCTATCTGGGCTCTGCTTACTGTTTATTCTCTCTGCTGTCCAGCCATCCTGCACCCCTTCCCCACACTGGCTCTCTCCCCATCCTTCCCCAGGGCTCTAGGACTCGGTGTCCAGCTCCTGGGACCTGCTCTGCAGAGCCAGGAGGAGCCCAGCTCTGCCCTCACCCCACCGTGCCAACCCAACTCACATGTGACAAACACCCTTTTGCAGTGGGTTTTCTCCTGCAGCGTAGGGCACTGGGACAGCTTCTGGTAGGAACAGGTGAGCCCTTTGGGGGTCTTCTCATCGGCACCCAGCTCCCAGTAAGTCTTGAAGCTGCCACACTGCTGCTCCTGGCACACCTCCTCCCATCGCTTTGTGTTCCTGGACAGGGGGCTGTCACACAGGGCTGCCCACCGTCCACCCTGGCGCACCTCCACTATGCCTTCACACACACCTCCATCTCCCACCAGGCGGCTCTGCACCTTGGGCTGGAAGCCTGGAGAAGGGAAGCAGAGCGTGAGGCAGGGCAGCTGACCAGAGCCTGGCCAGGGCCTGCTCTTCACAGGCAGGCACTATGTGGGACCAGCAAGGCTGCCTTTTTCTGCTCTTCCCACCTGCCTGGTGGCCCCTCTGCTACTTCCTCCAACCAAGCTGTGTCTCCAGCCTCTCTGGGTCTGGCCAGCTGACATTCTGGAGCAGGAACCCTTGAGGTGAGGAAGCTGGCAGGAGGTAAGAGTAGAGCAATGGAGAGAGGCCCCCCCCCGGCCCACCTTCCTCTTAGAATTGAACCTTCTTCTCTTACTGCTCCTTGGAAAGAGAGGGAGTTTCTCAACAGGGCTTCAAACCAGTTCAGAATGGTTGCTGTTGCTGGACTGTCAAGTCAGAACTGGCCCCCAGTGGACCCTCCAGTGGGTTTTTAGAGGCAGTAAATCGCATGGCAGGAGACTGCCCATCTTTCTCCTGTGGATTAGAACCACATGCCTTCAGACTGGCAGCGCAGCCCCTTCCCACTTAAGCTACTAGAGCTGCCTGTTGAAAATGGTACGACTGTCCTAATCAAGGACCGTCAGGATGTTGCCCACCAACCAAAAGTACTACCTGTAGCATTTTGACATGCTGTTTGTTGCCATGACATGCTGTTGACTTGATAGTGTGACGCACAGCGAACAACAGACAGAAACCTTGCCCTGTCCTGTGCCATCCTTAGGATCTCGGCCTCATTCAAGTTCATTGTTAGAATCACTGTAACTGCTCATCCTGGTGAGGGCTTTCCTCTCTTTTGTGCACCCTCTACCCTTGATCTGTGGTATTAGACAAGAATACTGAATATCCCAGGGTCTGCCAAAGGAACAAACACGTCTGTCTTGGAGGAAAAGCAAACTGGACGCTCCTTAGAAACAAGGAGGGTGAAACTCTGTCTCACGTACTTTGGGTGTGTTGTTAAGTCAGTCCTTGGATAAAGACCTTGGGAAAGGTGGAAAGTCAGAGAGAGGAAGATTCTCAACCCAGTGATGGACACAGTAACTGCACCAATGGGCTCGAGCAGGTCAGAGACGTGAGGGCGGCACAGGGTAAGACAAGGTTCAGATGTGTCGCTCACAGGGCCTCTGTGAGTCACAGTCAATGGCACCTAAAAACAATTCCTCTCCCAGCATGATGTCTTTTTCCAAAACTGGGAAGTTCCACCACCCTCACCTCCAAGGAGCATCCTGCTTGCACTTCCTCGAACACAGATTTGTTTAATCTTTTGTCAATCCAGCTTCTCCAACACCACAATTCAAAGGCATTGATTTTCTCCAGTTTTTCTTACTCATTGCCTAGCTTTCAGACACATAAACAACAATTGAAAACACCAGCCACTTCAGTCTTTACATTGACATCCTTGGTCCTCAGCACTTTAAAGAGGCAGGAGATCTGCACCCCAAGAAAATAGAATGGCTTCTTTGAGTGGTTTTGTTCAATCCTGTCCTGCCAGTAAGCTTGGTTCCCGAAACCCTGCCTTTGTGCTTCCTTCTGAGGGTTTGGGGGATCTGATGCAGGAGATTGGTTTGTTGGCAGGACCCAAATTCACAGCAGGACATTTGGCCACCATCTGAGTTTGCTTCTTGCTTGAGTCTCTGAGTACTGCCCAGCTGGAACCGGCCCACAGCTGACCCTCCAGCGGGTTTTCAGAGGCAAAAGAACAGAGGCAGCAGGTTTGGTTGCTATGCAACGGACAGGAAGCCCTCCTTTATCATGGGAATTACTGAGTTGTTTTCAACCATTTGGGAACCTTGTGTTTCAGAAGAGGAAAACTGAAAGCACAGGAACGAGGAACACCCCCTGCTCTGAGTCTTGGACAGAACCCCAGATCCTGCTCCCCGCACCCCATGGCCATGCCTTCAGCCGCATAGGTCTGTGACCCAGGGCTTGGTACAGTTTCTGGGTCAGAGTGGAGCTTGGCGTCTCTCAGGACCATCAACATCACGTGCTCAGTTGAGAGGAGGTGTGACCTCACCAGCTTTGGCCCGTTTCCATAGCAACGTCTGTGTTCAAAGCTCTGGTAGTTGTCTTACTTAGAGGAAATCTAAGATAGTGAGCCTGAAAACCTGGACCCTGCACACAGAACAGCCTAGTAGTCCGGACCAGAGCTCCCAGATTCCACAAACCATGGGTTCTCATTAAAATGTGGATCAGCTTATGGGGGGACCTGAGGGAGTCTGGTGGACCCCGAGACTATGCATTTCTCCCATGTGATGTTCTGCTGGCCCAGGACCACATTTTGAGTAGCCAGGCCTCAGAGATACAGCTTGAGCTGAAATCCTACCTAGTGTTCTGTGATACGTACACAAGCCATTTAGCCTCGCTAAGCCTCAGCTTCCTCCTCTGTAAAATGGGCATGAGAGTACCAACCCTGTAAGGAGGCTGTGGACATTCAATTAAATAGTGCCCTGGAGTGGCCCCTGGCACAGAGTAAGCTCTCAGTTGATAATATTTATTATAGTCTGGACTGGAGCCCCTGGGTGACACAGAGGGTTAAAATCCTTGACTACCACACAAAAGGCTGGCAGTTCGAACCCACCCAGAGGCACTTTGGAAGAAAGGCCTAGTGATCTAGTCTTAAAAGACAGTCATTGGAAACCCCATGGTTCTGTGTTGGGATGAGGGACCTGGGTCTCACTGTGACACGTGTAGCATGGCTGTAAGTCAGAGAGTTGCAGTGATGGTAAAGGGCCCTGGAGCAGTATGAACTCTGAACTTGGTTCCTGAGGCAGCTGGCCAGAGCCAGAACGGTCCTTCCTGACGCTGGAAGATACAGTTTCTCTTACTTTCCCATCAACCCTGATTCAGTCTCGGCTGTGCCTCCCTCATCCATGCCAGTGCCCAGCCTCGGTCCCATCCGCTTGCAGCAGGAACTGTCCTGTAGTGGGAAGCTTCCTGGGACCCAGTGGGCTTTCTCGTGTCCAGTCTAGAGCCCCAGGGGGACAGGCCAGGCTCTCACCGTTTCTCCCTCCTCGTCTCTGAAGACTTACTCATGGCCCTACAGTGATGAGAGCTTTGGTGCTGCCATGGTTCAGTGCTCCAGTGTTAGCTGATGGTTTAAACCCACCCAGTGGTTCTGCGGAAGATAGACCTGGAGATCTGCTCCGGCAAAAACTGTTGCTGTTAGGTACTGCCAAGTCAAGCATGACTCATAGTGACGCCACGAACAACAGAGCTGAGCCCTGTCCTATCCTGGGCTAGCCTCACAATCTCTGGCACACTCGAGCCCTTTGCTATAGTCACTTAGTCAACCCATCTCATTGGAAGTCCTCCTCTCTTTCTCTGATCTCCACCTTTCCAAGCGTGATGTCTCTCCAAAGACTAGCCCCTCCTAACAACATGCCCAAAATATGTGGGATGAAGCTTCACCACCCCTGGCTCCAACGAGCACTCTGGCTGCACCTTTTCCAAGACGTGTCTGTTTGTTCTTTTAGCTGTCCATGAGATGCTCAGTACTCTTCTCCAACACTACAGCTCAAAGGCATCAATTCTTCTGTCATCCTCACTCGTTGTCCAGTTCTCAGCAGCATAGCCATTAAAAACACTATGGTTCGAATCAGGCACACTTTAGTCTTCAAGTGGAAAACGTTGCTCTTGAATATTTTGGAGAGGTCCCTGACAGCCAACTTGCCTAGTACAATAGGTCTCCTGATTGCCTGACAGCTGGGACCAAGGGTGTTGTTGATTGTAGGTCCAAGTAAAATGAAATAGTGGATAGTTTCAATCCGTTCTCCAACTATGGCGATACTGCCTAGGAAACCCTGTGTCACAGTTGTGCCCTGCCAGGTGGGGTCTCTATGAGCTGAAAGCATCTTGATGACATTCAGCTACAATGTCTGTGAAGCTTGCCTCGAACACATCCCAACCCACTCTGGACAAATGCGATTCCCTCCTTACCAGCCTCTTTACTCCACAGGACCCTTACTTCTCTCTTCCTAAGACCCCCCTGGAGGCCCTGTGGTCTGCCGTCCCCCTAGGTCACTGAGCTGGTGGTTCATTGGACAAGCTGTCACTTGCAGGGTTTTGCCCCCACTGCCCTGAGTTCTCAGGAGGCGCCTGGACCCTATGTGCCTTGACTGACCCTCGAGGCCGTGCTCTGAGCAGTGGTCACTGCTTGGCAAGGCGCCCTCTGCTGGTCAGATCTCACTCACCCGAGCAGAGGACGGCAAGAGGCCGGTCACTGTCCTCGGGCTGGAAGCTCTGGAAGCATTGCTCCAGCGAGGTGCAGTTGGTGTTCAGGATGGTCCAGCGGAGCGGCAGGTACCCTCTGCTGGTGTCTCCGGCTGCGCTGGGCTCAGGCAGGCGATCCAGGAAGGAGCCACACTGTAGGGCTCCGCAGATGAGGTTCCCCAGGCCCTGGGTCAGGTCCGGGGTGTTGCTGCTGATGGTGCCACCCTGGCTGCCCCGGTAAAACTCCACCACACCCGCACAGCGCAGGCCCGCTGGCCCCGCCACCAGCTGCAGCCTGGGGGGTACTGGGAGAGAGAGGGGGGTACAGAGAGGAGCGTGGCCTGCATTATCACAGCATGCCAGCAGGGACCTTCCTCCCTCACCTCACCTCTGCACACAGATTGCTGTGCGGCCCCCAAACCCAAATGAACGACTGAACCTTGACGGGTAGTGAGTTTCCCGTCCCAGGGAGGTCCCAAATACCACCCTGGAAATTAAAAAACCAAGCTCATTGCAGGTGAGTCTCTTCCAACTCATGAAGACCCCGTGTGTTACAGAATGGAACTGCATTCAACAGGGTTTCCTCGGTGGTAATCTTCACAGAAGATTGCCAGACCTTTCTTTGGCGGTGCCTCCAGCTAGGCTCAAACCCACAACCTTCAGGTTAGTAGTGGAGTGGAGTGCACATACTGTTTGTGCCCCCAGGGGCCATATGACATACTTATACTAAGAAATATTTAAATCCAAATGAAATTACATTTTAACGGATGTCTTGTGCTTTCATGTGCTAAGTCTGACAGCCTTAATGCTGAGGGGCTTTTTTTTTTTTTATCCTCTTACCAGTGGGCTTTGGAGTGGTGGTGGGTGGAGGGCTCGTTGTTGGAGGCCTCGTTGTAGGTGGTTCTGAAATCAGACACTTAGGTGAGGCAGAGGTAAGAAGCCAGGAGAGGGAGGAATGAGGTGAGGGAGGAGGGGAGACTCGGGGATACGGGGCAGCTGGTAGTGTTGGGAGAGGCCCAGAACTCATAATGTGAGCCCCCATTAAATCTACTTGGTCCAAACATTGTCTGTATGCCTCACGCCTGTGCTGGGAGGTACGCAGTATCTACCCATTTTACAGATGGGAAAGTGGAGGTCCAGAGGATAGTAGCTGGTGGAGCCAGGTCTTTGCCCCTTCCATCCTATTACGCCAGCACCCCCTCAGCCTTTCTCTTCTGTTTCCACACTGATATGTGTAATGGGGGAGGGATACTGTGAACTGAGAACCCCCCCTGACATTGATGGTTCCCAGATGCCCAGGCTCAGGGCCAGTACTCACCTAAGCAGATCAGACCTAAAGGCTGGCACTGGCTGATGCTGCTGATGCTACAGTTGCTGATGGACCATGGTGGTCCGTGGCAGATGAGAGGGCGATGCGGCTTGTTGAAGGGAGAGAAGGTATCCAGCCTCAAGAGTGCCCCACAGCCCAGCTGCTGACAGAACGTCGTGGGCTGCTGGCTGTGCTCCTGCTGGTCCCAGCTATGTTTACACACTGTAGACCATGCTCCGTGGTACCGGACCTCCAGCTGGCCCTGGCATCGCGAGTTGGAGTTGCTCAGCTTCACCTGGATCTCTGGGGGTGGAAGAGTTGGCAAGGTGGGGGACGGTCAGACGGGGTAGGACCCTTCACTAGGTCCCCACTACCAGCCGAGCCAAGTGCCCTCCTGCCCCACATGCTGCCTTGCACCATCCATCTATCTGTCACCTCTGGGCACAACTTCTTACCGCTAGGCCACCAGAGCTCCCTTTAGAGATGCTTTTTGTCTGACTTTTATCATACAACGAAAAAAAACCCCATCACAACAAAACTTATATCTGATTTGAAAAACAGTTATCTTTTGTTGTTGTTGTTACTATGTGCCATCGAGTCAGAAGCACCTCATAGCTGACCCTCCATTGTTTTCAGAGGCAGTAAATTACGCGGGAGGAGATTGCCCATCCTTCTCCAGAGGAGCAGCTGGTGGATTCGAACCGTGTGCCTTTGGTATAGCAGTGCAGCCTCTTACTACTAGGTCATCAGAGTTTTCTTTATCTTTTTTTTTTTTTTAGATTCTTAAAATCAATAAGATAATTTACATACAATGGAGTGCATTCTTTTGAAGGCTACAGTTCAACAGGCTTTGACACATGGACGCCTTCAAGTCACCACCAAAACCTAGCTGTAGACCATTCCCCCCAGAAAGCTCCTTTGGGCCCTGGGCACTCAGCTTTCCCAGGCAGCCCTGGTTCTGCTTTCTGTTGTGGGACATCGGTCTGTAGAGTGTCATGTGATTGGGATGACGCAGCATGTTGGTGGTGGTGGTTTGGTGCCGAGTCCGTGCCGACTCGGGCAGGTTCATGTGGTGGTGGTGTTAGGTGCCGTTGAATCCAGTAGGTGGCCCCTGTCCTATCCTGTGCCATCCTCATCCTCTCTGACATGCTTGAGCCCATCGTTGCAGTCACTGCGTCAAGCTATCTTGTTGACTGACTTCCCTTTCACTGACCGTCCACCTTGCCAAGAATGATGAGTGGCCTCTCCTGGCAAGATGCCCAAGGTACGTGAGATGAAGCTTCACCATCCCTGCCTCCAAGGAGCCCTCCGGCTGCACTTTCTCCAAGACATGTCTGTTTGTTCTATTGGCCGTCCTTGGCATATTCACTGCTCTTCTCCAACATCGCAGCTCCAAGGCTCCTTCTTCTGTCACTCTTATTCACTGTGCAGCTCTCAGACGCCCAGCAAAGTGATGGAAAAGAGCCCCGCCTGAATCAGGCACACCTTAGTCTTCAAACCAACATCACTGCCCCTCAGTAACTTGGAGAGGTCCCTGACAGTAGTCTTGCCCAATGCAGTCAGTCTCCTGCTCCTCTGACTGCTGGTACCTAGGGTCTTGATTGTGGGTGCAAGTAAGATGAAATCGTTAGGACCGGCTCGTAGCTAACAGAGTGAAACGCTGTCCCGTCCTGCACCATCCTCACCGCCCATCCGTCCTGAGTTACACTGTAGCCACCGTGTGAACTCATCTCATGGTGGCTCTTCCGCATTTTCATTGGCCCTCCTCTACCTTATCAAATATGACGTCCTTCCCTAGAGATCGGTCTTTCCCATGGATGTGTCTGGAGGATGAGGAGGCAGCGTCTCCACTGCTGCTTCTAAGGAACATTCCAGCTGCATTTCCTCCAACACAGGCTTGTCTGTTTCTTCGTCAGCACCACGATTCAAACATGTCACTTCTCCTTCTGTTTTCCTTTTTCATGGTCCAGTTCTCATATGCAAAAGCACATAAACAGTATATGTGTGGGTTTTAGGCGGGGCGCTGTCTTCTGCTTCATGCTCTTTGAGATTTCTAGTTCTGCATGTGTCAGTAGC
Organism: Elephantulus edwardii; assembly: GCF_000299155.1. Taxonomy (NCBI): domain Eukaryota; kingdom Metazoa; phylum Chordata; class Mammalia; order Macroscelidea; family Macroscelididae; genus Elephantulus; species Elephantulus edwardii. The sequence goes on from NW_006400018.1 coordinate 2,156,399, forward strand.
TCTCGCATGCCTTCATTGCTGAAGAATAAATACCTCCACTGCCTGGTGAGATCACAGTTTGTTAATCACTGAGCTGTTTCTCCTTTTTGGCGACTCTGAGCAAAGCTATTATGAGGACATGTGTCTCTTGTCTGGGTGTGGACTCATTCGCATCCTTCTCGGGCGACTGTAGGACTGGAATCACTGGGGGTCATGAAGTAGATACTGAAAATAATCTTAGAAGTTTCTTGAAGGAAAATATGAAGACATATATTGGTTTGCCTTTTCATAAAGGAACTTTGCAAAAATATCCAAGAAGCTATTAAAGTAGTTATTACTGAGGAGAGGAATAGACAGAAAAGGGATGGAAATGGGAACAGTGTTTAAAGTAGATATTTTAAAATATTTAAGCTAGGCGAGTGTCTCACCTAGTCAAGAAATTAAATAGAGGTTGTGGTGCTTTTTTTAAGGTGAAAAGGCCTTAAGATTGATTCTGTGGAAGTCCCTGTCAGGAACCATGGGTCATGTCACTGCTTTCTGCCTCAGATGAGGACACTTCAAGCCCGGAGCATGCAGCTGGCCCTCGCCAAGGTCCCTGGACTCATTAAAACACCTCACATCTGTAGCTCCCACCGGTCTGCCAGGCTGTAGTCCTTGGGTGGCGTGGGTGCTGATGCCATGTGAATGCTCTGACACACGTATTTCAAACACCAGCAGAGTCACTCATAGGGCCAGGTTTCAATGGAGCTTCCAGACTAAGACAGACTAGGAAGAAAGGGCTGGTGATCACCTTCCCCAAGTCGACCAGTGAAAACCTGTAGATCACAGTAGAGCACAGCCCAGCTCACTGGCTTTGGAAGTGTCAGCAGAGGAGTCAGGCACTAGAGGACTCACGCGTGGTGAAGGGGAGGGTCTGTGAGGACGAGGCAGAGTCTTGGTGAGGTGGATTGGCACGATGGCCAGAGCGATGGACGTGAACGTGCTGGTGAGTGTGATGGTGGCGCAGGAGCACTTTGCTGTATGTAAGGTCGTCACAGGGCAGAGGTGACTTGATAGCATCTTTTTATCATCTACCTACCTCCTTCCATCCATCCATCCATCCATCCATCCATCAATCCATCCATCCTCCATCCATCCATCATCCATCCATCATCCATCATCCATCCATCATCCATCCATCATCCATCCATCCATCCATCCATCATCCATCCATCCATCCATCCATCCATCCATCCTCCATCCATCCATCCATCCTCCATCCATCCATCATCCATCCAT
>NW_006400018.1:2158505-2199937 GCF_000299155.1 Elephantulus edwardii
CATCCATCCATCCATCATCTGTCTGTCTACCTATCTATATCCTTTAATCTTTCAACTATCAATCTATTATCTACCTACCTACCTTCATGGATTTATCAATAGCTCATTTATCTTTCATCTATCTATCTTTCTTTCTTTTGTCTATTATCTATCTATCTATCTATCTATCTAATCTTTTGTCTATATATCTATATCTACCTATCATCTATCTATCTATCTATCTATCTATCTATCTATCTATCTATCTATCTATTGTCTAGCTCTAGCTCTATTATCTATCTATCTATCTATCTATCTATCTATCTATCTATCTATCTATCCATGTTGATCTAGCTACTGTCTACTTACCTGTTATATTTTTTACCACCTCCTATAATTCTTTCTCTCACCTATCCACCAGTATCTACCTTTCCATTTGTCTAGTTCAATCAGAGTGCCCCTTGGAGACAAAGACGGTGAAGCTTTGTCTTTCATACTTTGGACATGTAGCTAGGTGAGGCTCTTCCTTTGAAAGATTTAGGGTCAGTGAAAGAGAGGAAGACACCCAATAAGATGGATTGACACGGTGACTTCAGCAATAGGATCTAGCGTTTCAGGGACGATGAGAATAGCACAGGGCAGGACAGGGTTCAGGTTGGCTGTTCATAGTGTCACTAGGAGTCGTGCTTGACTCAACAGCACTTAACAACAATAACAACATCTATTTACCTACTTCTCCATTTAAATTATCTCTCTCCCACCTACTGATCACTTATCTATCAATCCATCCATCCTTCCGTCTGGCTCTAACATTTGCAGGACACTTTACAGACTTTCCCCCTAGTAAGTGGATTCGCTGCATCTTCACCAGGAAAGAGAGTTTATACTAATGTTACATATGAGAACACTGGGCCTTTGGGAGGTCGAGCAGGTTGCTGGAGGGGCTGAGAAGGCAGTGCAGGACCCAGGGCCTGGCCTGTGGCCCCTTAGACCTCTATGGTGGTTCCTGGAGGCTCAGAAGCTACATCTCCCCACGGTGCATTTGGATGCTAACACACATAAGAGTCCTGCCTCATTCGGTAACGCCCGAGTCACAATTACTTTAACAGGACTGACTGCAGGACTGCTGGGAACCCTGTCTGCGCTGGTGGAAGCTCCCGCGGCTGACTATGAAGCATGTTCTGTGGAACCTTGTTTTGGAAATTCTGTGTCTAGGATGAAAGTTCAAACTTAGAAGTTGACGCTTCCCTGTGCTTTACCCTCAGGCTCAGCCTCTCTCAGCTGTGACCATGAGGATCTGGTGACACTGTTTAGGCACTGGGGGCATTTATGGGCTGGTGAGTGTGCGTGTGTGTGAGTCAGAAGAATGTTCACCATGTGGACCAGCATCCGTGCGGGACTTTGTGGTCAGCAGAAGGCATGCACCTGCACGCAGGCACCTCTGACCCACCTGAGCACCTGGACATCTTTCTTCTCTGTGTGTGTGTGGGCTTCTCTCAGGTGGGAGTGACAGCTTCCTAACCCACAGGTCACCCTGCAGCCCGCTGTTACCCCAACCCCAAACCCCACTGCCCCAGGCTTCTTCCTTACCTGACCCCTGCTCCCTGATGATGCCTCCGAGGCAGGAAATGACTGCAGAGGAAGAGAGAGGAGGGTCAGGGTGTGAAGGCTGCCTCCTGTCCCTTCTTCCCAGCTCACACCACCCACAGCACACCTCGCAGAGCGACACCTCTCTGCTGCCCCCCTTTGCACTCCACGCCACCGCAGGCCTCAGGTGCAGGGATCCCACGCTGCAGGCTGGGGGCCATGCAATCAGTTCAGTGGGTTGTAGCCACCAACCAGGGAGCTCTGGTGGCCTAGTGGCAAGAAGCTGCACTGCAATCCCAAAGGTACACGGTTCAACTCCACCAGATGTTCTGCTGGAGAAGGAGGAGCAATCTCCTCCTGTACCACACACACACACACACACACACACACACACACACACACACACATGACACAGACCAAAACAGACAGCATCAGAATACTGTGTGCTGTGAGGGGGAGAGTCACTTTTCTGTGCACAGGCTTGTGATGTAAAAAATGACCTGCCTGTTACTTTTCATCAAGGCAGTTTGGACCCACAATTCTGCAGTGATGAGAAAGGATTCGGGCAGGATTTGGAGGCTTTTTCCCCCCAACATGCTCAGGGCTGGTAAGAACGACAGCAATTTATTTCCAGCCGAGGAAGGCAGAACTCAGAGAGGTGTTGGGACGGTGCCCAGGATGGCACGGACAGCTGGTGATGCAGCCAAGACCACAGCCCCCTGAGTCTGGGTTTGCAGGAAGTGGCCTTCCACTGCCTGGCCCCTGCCCATCGGATAGACCACAGAGAGGCTCTGTTTTCTCTCCTCCACCAGACTCTGCTGGTTTCTCGTGCTGTGCTGGCTTACGCACTGCTGTGACAGTGGCAGCTATACCATGAAGTGGGACAGCTTCCAGACTCAGCCAGACGAGAAAGAAATCCTGGCTCTCTGCATCCAAAAATTACCACCCCACCACCACCCGAGCACCCCGTGGAACTCACACAGAATGTTGTCTGGGGCGGTGCTGGAAGATGAACCTCTGAGGTTGGAAGCAAACAAACAAACACCGCCCCCCACTCCCACTCCCAGCCCCCGCTGCTGTGGCATCACAGTGACTCGAGGACAGAGAAGGGCCACAGGGTGGATTGCATCATCTTTATCCTGAGAAGTGACTGGTAGACTTGAACTGCCAACCTTTTGATTAACTGCCCAGTGCTTAACCTACGATGCCACCAGGGCTGCTTCCTAGGCTGGAAGGACTCAAATTACCGAGTGACCCTATGAGGCACTCGAACAGGTCAGCAGTTGCGACAACAGCCCAGGACCAGACAGCGTTTCTCTGTTGTACCCGGGGCTTCCCACAAGTTGGCAACAACTGATAATCATTCAGAGCCAAGAAAACTAGGATCATCCAGGGTGGATGGGTCTCAGCAAAGCTTCCAGTCTAAGACCAGGAAGAAAGGCCCGGCTACCCACTTCTTCAAATTAGCCTATCAAACCCGAGGGGCTATTTATTGTCCTGGACTTACTTAACTCACGTCCTTTGGATGACTCATCCAAAGAGACTCCCCCGTTTGGCGAAATGAAAGGCCAGTGACATTGTCCATCCATCCATCCATCATCCATCCATCCATCCATTTGGATGACTCATCCAAAGAGACTCCCCCGTTTGGCGAAATGAAAGGCCAGTGACATTGAGGGAAGCCCTCTGGGTGGTGGTCTGGCCATGGTGATGGGCTTGAACGTGCAGGCGATCATGAAGAAGGCAACGTGTCACACAGGGACTTGCACGAGTCAGACCGATCAACAGCCACTAAGAGTGAGAAAGGTGGTCCGTGCGTCCCAGGCCTCGCTCTGGCGTCTATCTGGTCAAGTCTTGTCTCCCTCCATCACCGTCACTGACACATGAACTACTTCCACTCTTTCCCGGGCACGTTTGCACTGAGGTCTCTCAACCTTTGTCTATTATCTTCTTCCCATTGCCCAGATGGAGAAGCTGAGGGATGTGGGATACTGCACCTGAGCTCATGTTGTTGTTAAGTGCTGCGACCATTGCGGCTTTGTGCACATTGGCTCTGAATCCTGCCCTGTCCTGAGCCAGTCTCACTGTCTCCAGCGCCCACCCCTTTCACCCCAGTCACTGTGTCAATCCATCTCATCGAGGGTCTTCCTCTCCTGTGCTGTCCCTCCACCCGTCCAAGCATGATGTCCTTCTCCTGGCCATGTGCCCAAAGTATGTGAGACGGAGCTTTAAAATCCTTGCCTCTGAGGAGCAGCTTGGCTTTTCCCTCTTCAGGACAGACCTATTTATTGTTTTAGCAGTCAAGGATCTGTTCAATACCCTTTTCCAGCACCACATTTCAAAGGCATCAATTCTTCTTTTTTCTTTCTTAGTCATTGTCCAGCTCTCTGATGCACAGCAAGTAATTGCAAAGTCTTTCCTTCCTATCTGGTCCTGTAACTGATGGCTGGAGTTACTTCCCTTCCACCACACCGTGGGAAGGGTCCTAACTGTCTGTGGAATATTTGTAAGCCCAGATCCACTGGTCCAGGACACGGCCATCGTCCAGAACAAAAGAAGATACAGTAAAAACTCACATTTCATTGCCCTGTCCCTCCCCAAATAAGCCCCCAAACTCTCCAAGCCAGCGAGACTGATAGATAATGAAACTGGAGCTGTTTCCACTCCAATCCCTGCCTCCAAAATGGGTTTTCCAGCGGCCTTTCCAGTAACAGTGTTAGTCATTTTGAGCCTGCCTGTCCTGATGGGTGGTCCCACCAAGGCGTTGGAGGAGTGAGCGCCCTCCGGGCTGCATTTGTACCTTCATCCTCAGTCTCCCCTCTTCTTCCCCCACACCCCTATCGTCAGGGTGATTCTCGTTTCGGCTCTTGGTTGGGCAGCCCACAAACTCATGCAGGTCTTGGATGGTGCAACTGGTTCGCTCTAGCCACTAACTTAAAAAAAAAAAGGGAGTTTGACCCCACCAGAGACACCAAGGAAGAAAGGCCTGGTGACCCACTTCCATCAAGACAACAGTCAAGAAAACCTAACATGACAGACTCTGTAACTCCTGGAGTGACTGTGAATCATTGCAAAGGGCTTTATGGCAGCAGATTCGGGGTTTTGGTTAAGACTCCATCTGGCCAGATGAGTTTAACTCACTCAGTCATGTTTTACTTGGGGGGGGGAAATTAAAGGAACTTGTTTTTTTTCCCTCCCTCCTTTTTTGGGAAATTCCAAGATCTAGATTTTTTAAAAAAATCAGCACACTGTGACCACACCTGGCTCCATCGCTCCCTCGGAGCCCCTGGGTGGTGCCTCCTGGGTTGCTGGCGCCTCCCTCTCCCCTCACCTCATTGAGTTCCAGGCTCAGAGACATGCTTTCTGCCATGAAATACCACTCTTAGCGGGAATGTTCACACTAAGGGAATTCATCAAGATTATAATTAACTTCCCATTAGTTCAGGTCATGATGTGCATCAAGCACGTTTGCCAGGAATTTACAAATTTTTTTTAAAGTAAAAATTTGGAGGCCTAAATTATCAGTCCCATTTTACAGATGTGGCTGTTGAGGCCCAAGGATGTAGTTTGGACTTTTCAGAGTCAGAAGTCAGAATCTGTTCTTGCCACCTCCTCTGATTCACTGATAGGCCCGCACAGACCTTTGAACATCTGCATTTCCAGGGCCTTACACGCAGGGCAGAAGGGAAGCCTGGTGGCTCAGTGGTTAAACATTCGGCTGTGAACTAAGAGGTTGTTGGTTTAAACTCACCAGTCACTCCTCAGGGCAAAGACATGGCAGTCTGCTCCCGTAAAGATTTAGAACCTTGGAAAGAAATCCTACGAGGCAGCTCTCTACTCTGTGCTCAGGTCTCAGTGGTGTTTCCAGACTAAGACTAGGAAGAAAGGCCTGGTGATCAACTTCTTCAAATCAGCTCATGAAAACTGTATGGATCCCAGTGTTCTGAACCACAATCCGTCGTGGGGATGGCACAGGGCTGGGTAGTGTCTTGGTCACCGTGCCTGGGGTGGCCTAAGCCAGGGGGCTTATGTGACAGCAGCCAACAATAACCACATACACAGAGAGATGGATGCAAACACATCACACACTCAGGGGCTGGTGGGAGGGGCTGTGACATTCCCGGTGTACTGCTAATGGCGTGTACATTCCTAGCCTCTAACTGGGAACAGACTCAAGGCCGAGGGCCCTCTTCCCCTGTGAAAGATGAGGTTGTCCTCAGATAAGGAAACCAACGGGCTGGTATAGGGTAGCTTGGAGTGAAACCCATCATTGTACAGTCGATTCTGACACATACAACCCTCCACTGGATTTCCAAGGCTTTATAGGAAGAGAGGGCCCACCTTTCTCTGGAGGAGGAGTGGGTGGATTCAAACCTCCATCCTTCCTATCATCAGCTCAAGAGACAACAACACAACACATCACCAGAGCTCTCTGGCTGGAGATTCGAGACCCACCGCTGTGGGGTCGGCGCTCACTCGTGCCGACCCTCCGTCGAACGTCCAAGATGGTCAGTCCTTACTGGGGAGACTTTCTTTCTCAAGTTGAGCAACTTTCTCACTAAGTTGCGATTGGTGGATTCCAACAGGCAATCTTCTGCTTAGTAGCCTGACACTTCATGCACGGTGCCACCAGGGCCTCTTTGATTTGGGATTGTTGTTGTTGTTAGGTATCGTGGAGTTGAGTATAACTCATAGCACCCTATAAACAACAGAGCTGAGCCTTGTCCTGTTCTGTGCCTTCGTCATCATCTCGGACACACTTGAACCCATTGCGGCAATGGTGCAAGTATGATTTGGGGTTCTTGTTGTTATTGTTGTGTACCATCAAGTCAAAACCGACCCATAGCTGACCCTCCAGTGGGTTTTCAGAGGTAGCAATCACACGGGAGAAGGTTGCCCATGATTTGGAATTAGATGCTGCTATTTCTTGACAAACAGAGACTACTTCCCATCTCTCCGGCATCAGTGTGTGTCCAGCACGATAGGCCTAACATAGGAGATTCTGGGCTTTTTCTCCAGTCTGTTCTATACAGCTGGCCCAAAAGGCTGGGGACCCCTTCTCTTGGAGCACTGATAATCTGAAGGAGTGGCGTCTAACACGGCACTGTACCAGGGCCTCAGGGGGAGGAGGCACATTCTGATGCTGGTAAAGTGCCAGCCTAGGTCCAGGGCATGCGATTAGGAGAGGAGGCCCAGGGTCTAAGATGAGGAGAGGAGGTCCAAGGTCTATGATGAAGAGAGGAGGCCCAGGGTTTATGACGAAGACCCTCTGATGGACAAAGCCAGCACAGGACCATACAGCATGGTCGAAGCAACATCAGATTCAGGCCTCTAATCTCACCTACCCAGGACCAGCAACAACCGGCAGATCAGATCTCCAAATGGCCTTCCCCCTCTATTGTTGTTATGTGTCACCGAGCTAGAACCAACCCGTAACTGACCCTCCAGAGGCTTTCGGAGTGGACCAACTCCCTGTGGTAAACGTTATTATTCCCATTTTGCAGATGAAGGTGCTGAGGCTCTCGGAACATGTCCAATATCATCCAGCAGGCTGCTGGCAGAGACAGAATTCAAACTACAGGGCCCAGGACCTTCTCTCGCCCCAGTGTGAGGTCTGACCGCGCTGGGCCGTGGTCAGTGCTGCGTCCTGAGCCGACTCTCTCATCTCCCACCAGATGGGCATCAGAGGAACGGTCTCTGTCCCAGGCAGGACGGAGCAAAGGGCAGTGAGGAGGGGACTGGATCTGTCGTCGTCTCAGGAAGACTGTGAACATCTTCACCTCTCAGACGACCTAAAGGTCACCACGTCAGGGCCACAGACACTGCGTCTGGAGAGGAAGCCACAGTGTCCCCAGCATGCTGACCACAAGGCGTCTTTATCTGAGAGTGACTTGAAAGGTGCCCTGCACTGTTTGTGCTCTAGCCTGACGTGATCATGGCCTTGGCCCACACTGGCTTCAAGAGTGTCTCACAGCCATTTTCCTACATGTGAAAACAGCCTTTAAGAGAAAATCAACAAAACCCCAACCACCCAAACTCGTTGTCATTGGGTGAGAACCAATGCCTAGCCTACCCTCCACTGGGCTTCTGTGCCCCTCCAGCAGGCTGCCCACCAGAGAGGCGTGGCCTTCTGGTCAGTGGCCAGCGGTCCACACACGAGGCCGCTAGAGCTCCCTGGTGGCCCTTCCTGTGAACTAAGGGTGCGGAGGGGGTGGCACCCAGTGGGCACAGATAGTGTCAGCTCTGCCACGTGCTCACTGTCACGGGCGACAGCTTCTCTGAGCCTCAGTTTCCTCTCTGCAAAATGGGGCCACAGACATGCTGCTTCACAGGGTGTGGAGATGCTTCCAGAAAAAACCCCTATATGTATTCAGTTATTTCTTTAAAAGGGCCTTAAAGGAATGAGTCGCTGGCCCTGAGAGACCAGGACCATAATCTTAGAGGACATGGAAATGGAAAAAAAAATCAACAGAAAGAATCTTATATCTACTAGCTCTCTCTCCCTTTCCTTCACACACACACACACACACACACAATATAACCACGTGCTTAGGAAGTTCAACGGAGGCCTCCTCTTGAGGTGGACTGCTTCCATGTCTTCCTGACTTGGGGTGTCACTGGACAGGACACCAGGAAGACCCTGTCAGTGTCTAGCTCCATGAGCCATGGCTGATGAGAGGGCCTGAGGAGGTAAACCCCTACATCCTGGGCCCTGACCCTTCTCATACCCAACTAGAAGCTTAGCTAGACCCCACTGCTCTGGCCCTGGGTAGAGTCTAGAGCCACAGGTACCGAGGGGTCTTTAAGAGCCTGCTCCTGTCTTGGGAAACCCCAGGGCCAAAGAGGCCATAGTAGCATTGTGTTGGGGTCCTGGGCACCAGCTGGCACAGTGACTCTAGGCCTCTGCTCTCAGGTAAGAGGGGGTACTAAGCTCTAAGAGGTACATGGAGGGGCAGCTTAGTGAACACGCGTGGGCATGGGCTCTGGTCAGATAAGGGAGTGAGGTCAGCCTACAGCTGGGGCTGGGCGCTGACCATGACAGTATATACACATGCAGAATACATGCACACAAACCCCCCCACACACATACACACACACGTTCCTCTACACAGTCAGCTACACGCATACACAAACTCACATACAAGCATGGACACACAGTTACACATAAATTCACACCCTCTCATACGTACAGATTCACGCAAACTCACACACACTCACATGCAAAGTTATACGCGTAGTCACCAGTGTATGTACACACGCACGCACAACGACACACATGTACACACTCACACTCTGAAACAGATCAAGTATGTGGTCAAGATGCCCTGGTAAGTGCTGGTGATTGGAATGCAAATGTCGGAAACAAATGAGAATCAATAGTTGGGTAACAGGAGCTTAGTGAGAGAAACGAAACTAGAGAGCTCTAGAAATTTTAGAGATAAAATTTTGCGAGACCAACAGCCCATTCATAGAAACATCTTTTCTCAGTAACCTAACAGGAGACTATATACGTGGAATTCGTCGGGGGGGGGGTGGTACAAAGGAATGCGATCCACTGTATCTGCAGAAACAATAGAGAAAGCCAGCCTCCAAGGCCAGGGGCCAGTCCTGGGTGGACCATCCAATACTTATATACAAGTTCTCATTGAAGTTGAGTAAAAATTCAAAATGGCCATGGAAACTGAAGTGTAATTTAGAATGCATTCTACCTGAATTTAGAGACCGTCTCGGGAATCAATCTGATATGGAACACTAATTACGGAAGAGCAGAAAAATTGAAAGACGTCACACATGAAAAGTTCAAAAAGTTGTTAAAAAGACAGGAAAGAAAGAAAAGACCAAAACGGATGTCAGAAGACACTGGATGCAGTTAAAGCAAATAGAAAAAAAATGGTGAAGTAAAAGAGCTCAAGAAGATCAAGTAAAATACAATATTAAAATGTGCAAAGACCTGGAGTTAGAAAATCAAAACGGAAGGATGCATGATACACTTCTCAAGCTGAAGGAATTAAAGAGGAGGGGGAGAATTTCAAATATGGACCTGAAATATTACAACTTTTAAAAGATCAAATCACATATGAAGCATCAAATGAAGATGGAAGGAATACACAGAGTCCCTGTACCACAAAGAACGCAATCATTTCAGAAAGAATGACACACAATCATTTCAGAAAGAATGAATGGTCAGTGAATGGTAACATGGTCAAGAACCCAAGGTACTGGAGGAAGAAGTCCAAGCTGCACTGGAGGCGTTGGAGAAAAGCAAGCCCCCAGGAACTGATGGCGTACCAAGTGAGATGATTTCACAAACGAATGCAATGCGGGGTGCGCTCTCCCATCTGTGCCAAGAAATTTGGAAGCCAGCTACCTGGTCAACCACCTGGGAGAGATCCACGTTTGTGCTCACGTCAAAGAGGATCCAACAAAATGCAGAAATTATAGAACACTATCATTAACATTACTCACAAGTAAATTTTGCTGAAGATAGCAACAAAAAGGATTGTAGCAGTATGTTGACCAGGAGTTGCTAGAAATTTAAGCCAGATTCAGAAGAGAATATGGACCTGGGTATTATCATTGCTGATGTCAGACGGCTCTTAGCTGAAAGCAGAGAGCACCAGAGAGACGGCTCCTCAAAGGCATCTGAATGTGCTGTAGCTGTTAGAGGTCACTGAGTCCACTGTGGCCCTCAGAGACCCTCGAAACAACAGATCAAACTTTGCCTTCTTCTGTGCCGTCCTTAAATCTCCATCAGACGCAAGCCCGTAGTTACAGTCACTGGGACAATCCATCTCACTGGGGTCTCCTCTCTCGCGGATCCTCTACTTTTCCAAGCAGAATGTCTTTTTCCAAGAACTGATGCAGCTTGACATGCTAAAAACTGTGAGATGACCATTTACTGCCCTTGCCTCCAAGAAGGACCCTGGATCATAACAAATTAGGGATGACGTTGTGAAGAATGAAAATTGCAGAAGACTTTTAGTCGTCATCATGCAGAACCTGTCCATAGACCAAGAATCTCTTGTTTTTGAAAGAACAGTGCACTGTTTAAAATCTGGAAAAGTGTGTGTTGTGGCTGTACTCTTTCGTCATTGTTATTCAACATGCAGTGAGCAAATAATCCAAGAAGCTGAGTTATATGAGGAAGAACACAGCATCCGAACTGGCGGAAGACTCACTAAAACCTGTGACATGCAGATGCAGCCTCGTTTGCTGAAAGCAAAGCACTTACTGATGAAGACTTAGGATTACAGCCTTCAGTAAGAATTACACCTCAACATGAAGTAAAAAAAAAAAAATATCCTCACACCTGGAACAATAGGCCACATCATGCTAAACAGAGAAAAGACCCAAGTTGTCAAGAATTTAACCTCCAAAGTTGTCAAGAGTTTAAACTCTGAAATTGTCAAGAATTTAACCTTACTTAGATCCACGATTAACACCCATGCAAACAGATGTCCAGGAACCAGACAATATATTGCATTGGGAAAGTCTTCGGCAAAAAAAAACCCTCTTACATGTCTCTCTCTCAGTAGCATCCTTGGAAAAGTAGAAATTAAAATTTTACATTAAAAGTAATTTAAAGTGTTAAAGAGTCATGATGTCGCCGTGAGAACTACGACTCAGCTGTGACATTTTCAGTCGCTTCATGTGCGGGTGAAAGTTGGACGATGAGCCAGGAAGACAGAAGAAGAATAAATGCTTTTCAATCACCGTGCTGGTGAAGGAGAGTGACTATTGCACAGACTGTCAGAACAACTAAGTCTCTCCTAGAAAAAGCACAGTCAGAATCTCTCTTAGAAGCAGAAATGGCGGGACTTGATCTTACACACTCAGGGAAATATTATTAGGAGGAACCAGTCCCTAGAAAAGGACATCCTGCTCAGTAAAGCACAAGGTAGACAGAAAAGGAGAAGATGGCTTAGCAAATAGGGACTTAAAGATAGGAGGTGGCGAGGAGGCGCTGGACCAGGGAGAGAACTTCATTCTGTTATTCACGGCAGCCATGAGGAAGGACCGATTTGATAGCAGCAATAACACACACACACACACACACACACACACACACAGAGTCTCTCACTCATAACCCCCACACTTACACCCATACGCACTCACACACATCCAGCTTCTCTAGATCGGCACTGGGAAGCTTCCCATTCAGATAGCCAATGCCCCTTGAGCCCCTCCGCCCTGGGGAAGCTGCTCACCCCGTGTCCTCACCCCAGAGTGAAGCACCTCTTTTTCCTTCCATATCCTCGGGGAAATAGTCATGCCTCCGCTCCCACATTTACGCCTCACCCCCTGCATTTACGAGTGGGAGTTTATGACCTGGATGGCCTTGGGGACCCCTCCAGGCCACACAGGGCTGAGAAGCACCCAGGTGTTCAATTCTGAGTTGATAGCCCCAGGTCTGGTGGGGGACAGGAGACCCTCATCTGTCACCACCTCCTTCCAAACAAACAAGCATTCAGATTCACCCAGCCCATGACCAGTGGGGTGGGGGACAACATTCTAACCCCTCTTCCAGGGCCTGACTATGCCCCCTTGGCCGCTCCAAGTCTGATGTGAGAGAGGGACCAAGAATTGCATGCATGGCTTTAATATCTGCATGGCTCTATTCTCTGAGGGCCCTCACCGTGCCCTTGACCTCTTTGCTCAGAGCACCATCAGAACTGCCCTGGGAGGTGGTGAGCTCTGCATCCGGGTACGCATTCAAGGAAAGCCAGAGTGACCAGTGGGAATGCAGCAGAGGGAGTAGCATGGGACGGGGAGGCTTTAGAGTCTGATGTTAACGCAGATCTCATCACCTTGGGCCTAGGACGCTGCTGGCAGGTACAGCCTGAGCTAGACGGGGTTGGGGAGCAGACAGGGCTCCTGGGCCCCCAGGCATCTGTGACTCTCGAGTCAGACTCAGGGAGAACAAAGTCTCCCAAGCACCCCAGCCCCGGCTCCTGCTGACGCCCCACAGGTTACTCACCCAGCACCCCCAGCAGGTACGCGGAGGCCAGTGGCAGCTGCTGGGACTCCATGGGCGCGACCTCCTGCCTCACTCAGCCTTGGGTGGCACAGCACCCCTGGGTGAAGGAGTGTGGCCCAGCACCTCGCTCTCAGGAGGAGGTGGGGCGAGCCAGCGTGGGCAGGGGTGGGACGGGAGAGAGGCGCTTCAGGGCCTGCGTCACTGTGTTTGAAGCTGAACTGTCTACTTCCTCCGGGTGAAACCACCTGTCCCAGCTTCGGTGCTGGCGCTGGTTGCCGTCTGCTTGCTGCTCGAGGTGGCCAGGCTGGGCTAGTGGCCCCTGGTCCCCTCCCTGGGACAAGGACAGGGAGTCTGGGGTCTCTGGGGACTCACGGCTTGGGGTGATGGCAGGGAGGGGACTTGAGGGGAGGTGGACATGCTCTGACACAGGGCTCCCACCAGGTGTTCGGGATGGGAAAGAGGGCACAGACACGGCTAAAAATCCAAACCAGACAGTCCACTTTGCCGGTGCAGGGCTGGGGAGGACGTTTGAGAGGGATCCCACAGTTACAGTGAGTGAGCCCCAGCGAGGGCTGCTCTGTGGATGCTGGTTTATGTGGGGGGGGGTGAGAGAGACACAGATAGAGTGTGTGTCATCCGCATGTTGTACGTGTCCCCAGGTTAATGAGTGTGTGTGTGTGTGTGTGTGTGTGTGTGTGTGATTCTCATGTGTGTGTATGTGTTCCCTTTAGTGTGGGGGACAGGGAGGCTCAGAGCCAGGCCCTGTGTGTCCCCATCACCTAGGCGGTCCCAGGCTCTGTATTAAGTGTTGGAAGACAAGGTTCTGAGCTGCCCCCTGAGCTCAGGCCTCACCCCTGCTCCAGGCTCCCTGCTACTCTGAGTAGCTCCTTCTCTGTACAAGGGCCTTAGGGTGCGGTCAGGCCCCCCTTTCTTTAGTTGCCCAGAGTGCTTCGAAGCATCCCGCTGCACCCTTCTGGCTACATTTCCAACAATATCCCCTAAACAGCACCCTCGCAACACCTGAACAGCACCCCAACACCATCCTCAACAGCACCCGAACAATACCCTCACCAGCACCCCAATAACATCATTAACAACACAGCAGCCATACCCTCTGATAGCACCTCCGTAGTATCCCCATCCACACGCCCTCAACACCACCCACTGCTCCCAGCATTTCAGGCTTCTCAGTCCAGGAAGGTGATGGCTGTCCCCTCCCCCAGACCTTGCTGCGGCCTGGGATGGGAGGCCTCAGCCAGCCTTCCCCCCACCCCTGCCCCAGGCCTGGCACGTTTCCTTATCAGAAGCCCACTCAGCCCCCTGAACCCCGCGTCTCATCTTTCCTTGACTGTGTCTTTGAAGATTGAAGTCTTTTTTATCCATCAGCAAACATTTGCTCCTGGTGGAGCCAGTCAGACATGATCCCTGCTCTGCTTATACTCCAAGGACTCCCCTGAATTCATTTTCTCTGAAAAATGTAGCACTTAGAAAGCTTTTGTTTGTTGCCGCTCACGTTTCATGTATTAAGTGGCCTTTCATGAACTCCACTGGCCGTAATCCTGCATCATTGTATCATTCACGTCATTGCTCAGAGAAGGGGTTTTTCTTGAACACCTGCCCCAGCCAGGTGCCACTCCATGCCACCTTCTAACCACCTCGGGAAGTGGATTGAGTGTTCCATTTCACAGATGAGAAAACTGAGGCTCAGGGAAGCCTTCCCCCAAAGCAGCCACGCTTGACCCCAGCAGGTGAAGTAGCTGATAAATGACCCAAACTGGGCCACAGGCTTCTTTTTTCCACCTGCACATCCTGGCAGCACCCACCTTTCCAAGTCACCCCAAAACCACCACAAAGCAAGAAACCAAAACAAAACTCAGAAAAGCTTTTCATTTGATCTCTGAGACTTCATCACAGACTAGGACATAGCTTCTGTTCATTTCTGATTGGCTAGCTTGCTTTTGGAAAATGCAGAGGCAGATGGGTCCCTGGAGGGTCCCTGGAGCCTGCCCTACTGGTCTGGGGGCTGTGTATGGGCGCTGTCTGTGGAGGGGTCAGCGTCTGGCCCAGCCTCTTGTTCCGCACTCTGCTGCCCCTCTTCCCCAGACTCCTCCACCTTCTCCCAGGTCCCCACAACGGAGGTCTTCCCACTCCAGGCCTCCAGGCTCACTGTCACCCCAGACCCCAGACCCCTGGCAACAGTTTCCTGTCCCCATTGCTGGCACTTTCCGTGACACAAGAGGAAGTCAGCTGAGCCTGAGCTGGGTTTTCCATGCAGCTGGCCGGGGTGGAGGCCCAGGGTGGGGAGTAAGGGGGTGGGTGTTGAGCCCCTAGGCTGGGTGTCAGTACATCCTCGGCCTCAGGAGAGACACCTGCCTGGGCTGGCCTCGGCCCACACCAGGTAACTGTGGTCATGGATCTGTCTGAGGGTGGTCCAGGCAAACTGAGCTCCATGGGCCAGGAGCCCCCCAGGGTTTGCTCTCTCTACCCAGACCTATGAGGTGGGGGTGGGAAAGGAGCTGAGAGCTGGGGTGAGAAAAGTGGGCTGAGATTGTGAGTGGTACCCAGTGGGAGGTTTATAGTGTGCTGAATGAATGGAGGACTTGGCGGGATGGTTCCTAGAGACCTTGGAAGGAGGGCTGGTGGCACTTCTCTGCAAGTGTTTGTTGAATGATTCAGTGACCTACATCCATGAAAGTTTGTGCTTGGCGTCCTTGTGGGGACAGACGTGGGGCACTCTGGGAAGCAGTCCTCCTTTGCCTAGTCTTTTCAGTGCAGGGGGCTGGAGGTGAATGCAGAAGGAGGGACACAGAGGCTGGTCCTGAATGAGGCAGACGAGGGTTAGGGATGCCAGAGCGGCCCTGGCCAGGGCAGCGACTTGGACTTGATTCCTGATACGCAATATGACCCTGGGCAAGCGTACATCTCACCCTGGGCCTCAGCTTGCTCATCTGTATATGGGGAAGGTTGGTGCTGTTGAGCTTGGCCCCTCGCTCCAGGGAGCCAGCCGGCCCACAGCTTTGAGCTGGAGGTGGGGGAATTTCTTGGTTTGGGACCTGGAGGGCGTCACTGGGGACTTTGAGGAGGGACAGAGGAAGAAAGGACGTGGCCCCTTCCCAGGGCAGATTTGAACTCTCGTCTCAGATCCTTGTAGTGAAACTTTCAGTACTTCCTCTTGTTCCCGAAACTCACTTATGGTGGTTGTTTGAAGGTGTAGCAGAGTTGTGTCAAGCCTGGTGCGCACAGACAGGCAGCTGTGAACTTGACCCACTAGAGGGTTGGGAGTCCAGAGGCCAGCTTCCAGTTCCAGCTGGCTGACTGACTGGCATGTCCCACCCTTCTCTGGGACTTTAAAAAAAAATTTATTAATTTTAATGAAAGTTTACAGAAACCAAGGGTTTCCAGTCATTCATTGTTACTCTTTTCTCCCTGTCCACCCTCTCCCCCGGCCCCAATTCACTCTTCTCCTTGAAAAGAAAGAAAAACACTTTCATTGTTATGCAATCCCTCTCTTAAATCCACTCCAGTATGCACCCTTCACTCTGGACTTCTGTAATGATGAGAATACCCATTCACAAGTCCCTTTTAAACAGTTCTCGCCCTCATCTGTTTCAATACATCATTCCTTCCCTCTTTTTCTTCTGTCTTCCCTCAACCCTAATGTCAGTCCTGTTTTACAACAGTGGCACCATGCAGTATTTGTCCTTTTATGATTGAGATATTTCACTCAGCATAATGTCCTCCAGGGTCACCCATTTTGTATAATATTTCATGAGTTTCTTGGTTTTGGGGACTATCTTTCTTTTGTGTAAGTTGACAAGGCCGCTGCTGTGTTCCGTGATGCTTATCCCTTGTGTCTCAAGTCTCCACCACCCCCAGCCTCCTCTTGGCCTTCTCACTGTTCCCCCAGATGCGCTCTGAATAAGTGGCCCAGCTCTTTCCCACCACTCCCCCTCGGCCTGTGTAGGCCTCCCCACAGCGGACCTCAGACAGCCTGTAGCCCTAAACATGTGATACTCGTGTTTTCATTTCTATTGTAAGATTGAGCTTGTTAGAACACAGGACACAGGTTTAGGTTGAGAAAATAAAGCCACGTAGGGTTTTCTCAATTGTTTGCTATACATTTGAGAGCTGGACAATGACTAAGGATGCCTCTGAGATATTGTAGGCTTGGTTCCATATCCCTGCAATGAAGCGAGAATTGCAGCAAAGCAAACCACAGGAAAGTTATGGTTCCCCCATGTGTATAGAAGTTAGGTTTTAAACGAATACTGTCGTCTGGAGCTCTGGCAGCCAAGTGTTTAAGGAGTTGCACTGCCAGCCAAAAGGAAAGTGGTTCAAATCCACTAGCCAAGGTGGGAAATCTCTTCCCACGCAATTTATAGTCTCTCAAGACTTGCTGAATGGTCAGCTCTGAGTTGGTTGTGACTTGACTGCCTGAAAGATCACTATATCATTGTCTGTTAAGTGTGTGATTGTAGGATGAATAAAAGATGGAAATACTACAAGAATGACCAAAATAACCACACAAACCTGCTTGGTTGACACAAGCCATAAATTGCCACAAAGCTTCAATTTGTAAAATGCAAGAAAGTGAAGAGCAATGAAGTATGTCGGAGTAGAAAGTGTGATGTCCAGGCTGGGACTGAGCTCCCCTACCTCCGGCCCTGAAGCCCAGACTCTCAAACCTTCTTCTGCAAAAATGCAGAGCAGAATCCCTTTGGTTTTTTCCTCAAAAATATTTGAGTGACAGTTTTCAGAGCGAATCTGTTTATCCTTAAGCAAGTCATGCTTAGTTCGCTTCATGCCATTAACTGCAATCTCCCACTATGTAACCCCCTCGTCCCCCCTCCCTGCTGTTCCTTCCTCGTGTCTGTCCCTTCCTGCCTCTGCACTGTGTCATTGGACCAATGAAGCTGACCTGCCTTGCAGGGCGCTGTGAGCACACCTGCGGAAGGAGCCCGGGCAGTTGCTTGACTCCTAGTAGTCTGTCTCCAGCAAAGGCGCCTTCAAAGCACCTGCTCTCTCACTTTCTAAAGACCTGCTTCCTTTTAGCTTTTGTTTTTAAATTATTTTTTTATTGTTTCATCAAAGTTTTTGTTCCTCCTTAACCAGCCCTACAGGCACAAAGCAATATTTTTTTCACAAAACAGTTTTTTAAAATAAATGAGTGAATGAATGATAGGGAAGCTTCCAGATAGACACTTATCAGATGTATGACTATCCACACCCCAGTCCTCTTTCTCTTCATCCTTTCCATCCCCCCAACTCTCTACTTTGAGTTCCAAATTTAAAGAGGTGGTGACTACCTGGCAGGCATCAGGGACACAGTACGAGAAGCGTATACACCAAGCAGGAGGAGAGTTGTATCTAATCTAGCCTCTGGGAAAGTCAGGGAAGACTTCCTGGAGGAGGTGACGTCCAGACCAGGACGCAAAGGCTGAACAGGAGTTCACCATTTTGATGTTGGTGGTAGTTTTTCACAGGAAGGTGTGAATGAGGGCAAAGATTTCAGAATCCTGTTTCTGTAACTGCCATGTTACCCTGAATGAGAAGTGTCTAGAAGTTGGGGGACCTAGGCATTAGTCCTGGCTTAGCCTCTCACTGGTTCTCTGTCTGGGGTTGCGTCCCTAAACTTCAGTTTGTTCATGAGATACAAGGACTGCACTGGATGGTCTGGGCCATTGCTCAGTCTGTGTGTTGATGTGATAATTTTATTTTTAAAATACCATTCACCAGAACACTACCAAAAAAAAAAAATCCATACAGCGTTTTTGAATGACAAGATGGCAAAAGTAATATTTGTCCTCCTTTTCCCCTATCTTTTTTGCCTTTTTAAAAAGTTTATTCTCAAAAAAAAGTGTATTCTCAGTGTAACTTTTAGAGATCTCTCCTATACGCATAAGGATGCAAGCAAAGGGTGTTCGGGCATCTTAGTCATAATGAGAAAGTGAAAAACAGAGCAAAGGGCAAGTGAATTACAACCCGAGTACACTTGGGGACTTCATAGCTGCCAAGAAACGGAAGGAGAGCGAGACATACGGGATCCAGAAAGATGCCCACGACAATATGTTCAGTGCAATCACGGAATTTCAGAACAGCTTGCACGTCGCTGTCTTATTTACATAAAATACAAACAAGAGCAAGATGAAGAGCCAAATAAAAACATCTGGGTGAGCACGGGAGAAGGTTTTGCAGAATATTCATCAAAATAATGTTGTCGTTGTTGTAGAGTGCCATCGAGTCGCAGGCTACTCATAGCGACCCTATGAACGAAAGTCCTCGACACTTGCGTGAGTGACTTTCATCCTTTCTCCCAGTTCATAGGGTTTCTGGAGGCAAGCTATTTATGGAAGTGGATGCCACTCCTGCTTCCACCAAAATAATACTACTTATTAATTCATCAAAATAATAATGTTTATGAATTGTGCAGCTAGTAGAGTGAGGTTGTGCTGGGTTTTCTGCTGCTTATTTTATGCACTTCTGGATGGTTTAATTATTTAAAAAAAAAAAATAGTGAAAGTGCTGTGGGAAAGGGCCAGACTCAGATATGTTGTTCACAGAATCGCTGAGTTCTGGTCAACTCAATGGCACCGAACAACACAACAACAGGAAGATGTATGCTATAACATAAATTTAAAAGTAATCCAAAAGGGACATGCCGGAAATACTTTCTAAAGAGAAACAATTTAATATATTTATTGATATAATTATGCAAGGTATATGACATTTTTATGATTTTCCTAATAATAAAATGTACACTTAGTGAAAAAAATCTCAAAGTATAGACTGCAAAGGAAAAAGAAAATTATTCCTAATCCTGCTATTCCATAGAACCGTTATGAATGTGTTAGGATGTGTCCTTTCGGCATTTTCCCACCACTCGTCGGTCAGTTTGTCCCCTGTGGAGCCTTGCGTGTTGCTGTGCTTTGGAGACTCTGCTGCCACTATTTCAAACACTAGCAGGGTCACACCTGGTGGACAGGTGTCAGTGCGGCTTCCAGCCGATGACAGAGCAGGAAGCAGGACTGGCCACTCACTTCCGAAAGAATTGTTGTTGTTAGATGCTGCTAAGATGGCTACGACTCACAGCAACCCTGCAGAAACCAGAAACCTTGCCGACTGTCCAGCACCATCGTCACGATCTTGGCCATGATCAAGTTCAATGCTGCTGCCACTCGGTCACGATGTCAGTCATGTCAGTGAAGGTCCTCCTCTCTTTCGCCAACCCTCTACTTTCTCCAGCAGCATGACATCTTGTTCCAGGGACGGGTGCCTCCTGGTAACATTCCCCAAGTGTGTGAGACAAAATCATGAGACGGGAACGTGTAATCCCTTTGAATAACAGCAGAATGTTGTCTGATAGAACGCCAGAAGATGAACCCTCAGGTTGGAAGATGCTTGCTTGGAATTCACAAAGGACTTGAGCCCTGCAGAGGTTACGGGCATGGCGCAGGACAGACAGGATTTCCTTCTCTTCAGCATAAGGCTCTATGAGCTGAGGCCTCTCCTGAGGCCACCTGACAACAATACTAACAGTTAGGATCCACTACGACTTGGAGCCACCCTAGGATGGGAACCTCGCCCTGCCCTGTGTCATCCTTGCGACCTCTGAGTCCACTGTTACAGTCAGAAGTTCAAGATTAGAGTCTTATTAGAGATGCTTTTGCACCGTGGTTTTTCTCTTAAAACATACCTGAGTATCTGCCCCTGTCATAACTTACATAACAGTTTTAAATGACTCTAAATCAAAATCAACCTCACCCCGCTGTTGCTGAGCTGTTTCTGACTCCTGGCGTCCCCGTAGGACTGAGGAGCAATGCCCGATGGAACTTTCGAGACTAAATCTTTGTAGGAAAAGATTACCTCGTCTTTCTCCTGCAGAGCAGCTCGTGGCTTGAACTGCTGTTCTTCAGGCTGCTAGGCAGGTGTTTTAACCGCTGTGCCACGAGGACTCCTTAAGTAAGGCTATGTTGTTGCTAGGTGCTACTGTGTTGAGTATGACCCATAGCAACCTCATGAACGACTGATTTGAACCCTTTCCTGTCCTGTGCCATCCTCACAATTTCTGACACACTAGAACCCACGACAGCAGTCACTGTGTCAGTCCACCTGGTTGAGGGTCTTCCTTTCTTTTGCCGACCCTCCACCTTTCTAAGCATGAGGTCCCTCTCCAAGGAATAGCCTCGCCTAGCAACATGCCCAAAGTATATAAGCTTTGTCATCTTTGCTTCCAAGGAGCACTGCAGCTGCACCTTCTCCAAGACATAACTGTTTGTTCTTTTGGCAGTCCATGGGATATGCAGCACTCCACATCACAGCTCAAAGACACTAATTCTTCTTCTGTCATCCTTATTCATTGTCCAGCTCTAAGAGGCACAGCAAGTGATTGAAAAGACCACCATGGACTGAATCAGCCACACCTAATCCTCAAGCTGACATCGTTGTTTGTCAATAATTTGGAGAGGTCCCTGAATGCAGACTTTCCAATGCTATATGTCTCCAGATTTCTTGACCGCTGGTACCAAGGAAGTTGAGTGTGGATCCAAGTAAGATGAAATCATTGGCAATTTCAATCTTTTCTCCATCTACCGTGATGTCATCCATTTTTGTTTCCTTGACGTTGAGATGTAATCTCTGTTGAAGTCTATATTCCTTGATCTTCTGCAGCAAGTACCCCAAGCCGTTCTCACTTTCAGCAAGCAAGATTGGGTCATCTGCATAATGCAAGTTGTTGATGAGTCTTCCTTTGATCCTGATGCCACATTCCTCTTCATAGAGTCCAGCTTCTTCAATAATTTGCTCAGCATACAGATTAAATAGGTATGGGGAGAGGCTACAACCCTGAAGCATTCCTTTCTTAATTTTAAACCATATAGTATAGTATAGGGAGTTCTGATGGCCTAGTGGCAAGAAGCCATGCTGCAAACCCGAAGGCACGTGGTTTGAGGCCACTAGTTGCTCCGTGAGAGGATAGGCAATCTCCTCCAATGTGATTAACAACTTGTTATGGTCCACACAGTGAAATGCCTTTGCATAATCAATAATGCATAAATAGATATTTTTCTGGTAGTCTTTACTTTCAGCCAGGATCCATCTGACATCAGCGATGATATACTTGGTGCCACAGCCCCTTTTAAATGCTATTTGAACTTCTGGTAGTTCCCTGTGTACTTCCAGCCATAGTTGAATGAACTTCAGCAGTATTTAGCGTAAATATGATATTAATGACATTGTTCAATAATTCCCACATTCTGTTAGATCACGTTTCTCGGGAATACATATGGATCTCTTCCCGTCAGTTGGCCAGACAGCTCTCTTCCACGTTTCCTGGCACAAACTGGTGAGCACATCCAGAGCTGCATCTGTTAGGTGAAACATGTCGGTCTCTATCCCATTGATTCCCAGGGCTCTATTTTTTTGCCCATGCCTTCAGTGCAGCTTCAACTTCTACCTTCACTATCATTAGCTCTTGTTCATTGGTACTACCTGAAATTTTCCAGTGTCAGTCAATTCTTTTTGGTACAGTGACTCTGTGTATTCCCTCCATCTTCTTTTGATGTTTCTTGGGTCACTCAATATATTGCCCACAGCATCTTTCAACATTGAAACAAGAGGCTTAAGTATAATCTTCAGTGTTCTCAGCTTGAGAAGTGCTGAGTGAATTCTTTTTTTTTTTTAAATTTAGGTTGTTTATTTTTCATTTCAATGAACATCTACAGAGATTTTGGGATTCCATTCATTCATTGTTGCACCCTTCTCCCCGCACAAACCCCTCCCCCCTCCCCCCCTGAGTGAATTCTTTTTCATTCTTCAATTCCAGCTCTCTGCACATTCCATTATAATACTTGGCCTTGTCTTCTCAAGCTGTCCTACGGAATCTTCTGGTCCGCTCTTTTATTTCAGCAGGCTTCCCCTTTGTTTTGGTTTCTTGGGGCTCTAGCTCAATTCTCAAGAGTCTCTTTTGACATCCATTTTGGTTTTTTCTTTGACCTTTTGGTCTCTGCCTGGATGATCTCCTTGAAGTCATCCCACAACTCATCTGGTCTTCAATCATTGGTGTCTAATGTTCTAAACCTATTCTTAAGATGATCTTTTAAATTCAGATGAGATAGACTTACGATTATAATTTGGTTCTCATAAACTTATTTTTATTTTCTTAGGCCTTAGTTTGAACGTGCACATGAGTAAATGATGGTCTGTCCCACAATCTGTCCCTGGCCTTGTTTTAACTGCGAATACTGAGCTTCTCCAGTGATTCCTTCCAGGGAGGTAGTCAATCTGATTCCTATGCAGTCCTTCAGGTGAGGTTCGTGTGTAAAGTCACTGTTTGTGTGGGTTTTTTGTTTTAAAAGGTATTTGTGATGAATAAATTATTCAATAAGCACAATTCAACCATTCTATTTCCAGTCAACTGGAACACGTCAACACCCTTCCAGGCCCACATCCTGCCAACTCTACACAGGCTTCAACTGGATTTGATAACATGGTATCCTCATGCCTGATTTGCTGTTAGAGGTACTACTACACTAATCTGTCAGTTTGTTGTTTCGGAGATTTCATTGTTTTACTCAGTACAGCACTTGTCTGTCAGTTTGCGGAGGCTATAAAAGCTAATAAGGTTAGCATCATGTTTGACACTGAACCTGCTCAAAACACCTCAGAAGAAAGGCCTGGTGATCTACTTTTGCAAAGTCAGCCTTTGAAAGCCCCGTGGAACATAGAATCATCTCAATGGCAATGGGTAACTGATATGGAAAAGTCATAGAACTTGTTTCACTAATTTCCTAGTCTGGATGTTTGTGTCTTTACTCTCTCCATGCTGTTCTCATCTTATTTATTAATAATAACAATTCTGCGATGAATATTTTTGCAGAAACATCTTTTTTTGTTACTCCCTTTCCTGATCATTAGAATACGTAGCTGGAATATTCTAATATATCCATATTCAGATGACTGTCTTAAAGGTCACTACTGAATTAGCAACCTTCCCACTCCTCAACATCGTTCTCATAGCTCTGCATGGTCATTGGTTAATTACTTAAAGAGCAGCACACCTGAATGGCTTTAGAGCCTCCTTCCTTTCCAGGGTGGGAACTCTGGGCACCTGGTGCCACACAGTAATAGAGCAGCCCAGACACGGTCAAGGGGCAAATCTGATTTCATTAAGATGTTGTTGTTGTTATGTGCCGTCGAGTCACCCGCGACTCATAGTGACCCTATGCACAACAGCCCTAAACTCCGCTCTGTCCTGTGCCAATCGCACTGCCTCTGACACACCCATCCCGATTACCCCAGTCACTGAGTCAATCCACCTCATAGAGGGTCTTCCCCTCCTGTGTCGTCCCTCCACCCTCCAAAGCATGATGTCCCTCTCCAAGGACCTCTCCCTCCTTACAACATGTCCAAAGTATGTCAGACGAAGCCCCAGAATCCTTGCCTCCAAGGAGCAGCCTGGTTTACTCCTTTCCAGGATGAATCTGTTTGTTTTCTTGGCAGTCCATGATATTCAATACTCATCTCCAGCACCACAGCTCAGAGGCATCAATTCTCCTTCTATCTTCCCTAGCCATTGTCCAATCCTCTGATGCATAACAAGTGATTGCAATGACCATAGCCTGTATCAGATGCACCTTAGTCTCCAGAGTAACACCATTGCTCTTCAGTACCCTGGAGAGGTCCCTAATGGCAGACTTTCCCATCGCAATATGTTAAGATATACTTAAAAAAAACCAACCAAACAAAACATCACACTTTTTTATTTAAATAAAATTTTTCTTTTGTACTGATTTACTTACAAAGTTCACATACATTGTTTTTCACACTGGATCTTTCCCATTTTCTTTCCCATCCCTCCCTCCACCCATGTGACCCTGTGATTAATCAGACCCCTTCCCTCCTAACCTCACCCTTCTGCTTCCACTCTACCCTTCTTGGATCCTCATGTTCGTTCTACAATAATGGTATTATACAGTATTTGCCCTTATGGGACTGAGTTAGTTCACTTAGCAAAATGCTTTCCAGTCCCTCCCAAGTTAGGTAGTGATTTACAAAATCATTGCTCCTGCGTACTGTGTAGTATTCCATAGTGTGAATGTACCTTAATTTCTCAATCCATTTCATTGTAGTTGGGCATTTGGGCTGTTGCCATATTCTTGCAATGGTGAATAATGTTGCTGTGAACATTGATGTGCCTCCAAAATGCCTCAGTTCTCATTTTCTTGAGATATATTCCTAAAATGCACTTTTGATGATTTATTCGGTGCTCAGAGCTCTTTTATGTCCATTTGAAGTGGTCTTGTGTCTACTGTTTGTCCAGTGTGCTCTTGTGTACAGTGATCTTCTGTGTACCTTCGAGCTCATTGGTGGGAAGTAGTTCTGAGATGTGGAGGCCATTGGATCCACTTTAGAAATGAAGAAGCTGAAGGTCTGAGAAGTGATGAACTGCTCGAGGCATGGTCAGCTACCAGTGAGAAACTGTTACAGGTCCGGTCTGTTGTGGAGAGTAGAGGAGTTCTGGCCAGTAATTTCCATTCCACTCCTACCCATTTGGACCTTTCATCTGGACATGATGAGTTCCAACTTCCAAATTCTTTAAGGTCTGCCAAGGACTGAACTGGGTTGGAGAACCCTGTAAATATGGCTAGGAAGCAAGTATTTATTTGAGGAAATAACAAAAGTGATTATGAAGAAGATGGTGACCTTGATGGTTGTGGTGGTGGCAGCAGTGATGTTAATGGAAATGGTAGTGGTGATACTTATGGAGATGGTGGTGGTGGTGGTGATGATGGTCATGGAGAGGGTAGTGATGGTGGTGATAGTAACAGAGATGGCAGTGGTGGAGATGATGATCATGGAGATGTGATGATGGTCATGGAGATGGCGGTGGTGGTGATGATGGTCATGGAGATGGTAGTGGTGGTGGTGGTGATAGTAACAGAGATGGCAGTGGTGGTGGTGATGATGTGGTAATGGTGGTGGTGGCAGTGATTTTTTCTTTTTTAAAAAATTATTTTTAAATAATTTTGAGATTACAAAATGTATTCCTTTCCCCCAGATTTCTCAATCGTTAAAATTTTACTAATTTGTTTCTTCATCCACATTCTCTTTGCATGTACTTTCCTCTCTCTCTCTCTCTCTCTCTCTCATATATATTTAAACCTTTAATTAATTATTTATTATCTTTTAAGTTAAGGTTTACACAGCAAATTGGGTTCTCATTTGTCACTTTTTACAAAGATCATTTCTTGACATTGGTTATCATTTTCATAATTTGTTAGCATTCTCTTTATTTCTGTTCTGTTTCCATTGATGTAGCCTCCTTGGCCCCCTTCCCTTCTCAATTTTGCTTTTGAGTAAGTTTTCACTACTTGGTTGGTGGCAATGATGTTAATGGAGATGATGGCGATGACAGTGATATCAATGAAAGTGGCAGTGATGGGGTGACGGTGACATTGACAGAGACGATGATGGTGGTGATAGTTATGATGATGATAGTAATGGAGGAGGTGGGTGGTGGTGGGGAGGACCGTGATGTTAATGAAGATGCTGGTGGCAATGACAGTGACATTAATAGAGACGATGGTGGTGGTGATGATGGTAATAGTAATGCAGGTGGTGGTTGTGGTGATGACAGTTAGACTAACGAAGATGCCAATGGCGGAGACACAATGATGTTAATGGAGATGATGGTGGCAATGACAGTGATGTTAATGGAAGTAGTGGTTGTGGGGTGACAGTGACAGTAGTGGAGATGGTGATGATGATGATGATGATGATGATGGGAAAATGGTTCCATTTACTGAGGCGTCTGCACAGTGCACAGAGATCTAAGTGACTACATTATTTCAGGTTTTTCCAGGGTGATATGCCCACTGTCGTGGATATGAAATACGTTCTGAGGGACTCAGGGATGAACATTTTTATTTCAATATTTAAATGCTTACTTTGATGCTCACTAATTTAATTTACTGGAAAATAGCTAACTGGCATATCACTCTCATAATTTCTGAGAGTGATAGAAAGCTTCATAGTTAGATTATCTATCTAAACAAGACTACTGAGTTAAAGAGAAATTATTTAGTTAATAAGTCATACAACTGATGAAGTGGTGTGTTAATGTGTTGGGTTGCAGCCAAAAGGTTGGTGGTTTGAATCCAACAAGCATTCTGAGGGAGAAGGATGAGGCGATCGCCACCTGTATAGATATAGTCTGGCTTTAGAAACACAACGGAAGGTCCCCGTGAGTCAGAATCCAGTGGCCCCAGTGGATCTGCTGCTTGGCTGGAGTAAACACCATGAAGGTAGAGCTAAAACACAGGCAGATCTCATTGTATTGCATTTGTTTTGTTACACTTCACAGATAAGACTTTTTAACAAATTGAAGGTTCATACAACTTACAGTAAATAAGCCTTTCGGTGCTGTTTGATTTTTTAATAATCTTTAATGCAACATATATAATTTTTACAGCATATTCTTTCCATTTATTTCCCCCTCATCAATGCTGTTTTCCAAAAGCCAGTAGGCTATCCCTTTTCATTGCTGTATAGTATTCCACCACATGTCTAATCCACTTCACATCTCCGTGCCACATTTTTGTAATTCCCACAGTATTTTGAACTTTTCCAAAATGCTATTGCACACTTGGGGAACTCTATTGGGGCCTAGTGGCAAGAAGCTGCACTGCAACCCCAAAGGCACAAAGTTTAAAGCCACCAGCCACTTCACAGTAGAAGGATGGGCAGTCTCCTCCCATGCAATTAACTGCCTCTGAAAACCCACTGAACAGTCAGCTATGGGTTGGTTCTGACCCTATGGTAAACAACAACAACGTTGCACACTTAACAGAATACAGTAGAGTGTATTCAAACATAACTTTGATACTCACCAGAGAACAAAAAAAAATGTATGTGTATTGAGATACACACAGATTATAGTCTGGAAGGAAGCCAGCAGTACCCCAAGGCATGCCTGCAGTTGACTTCAGGGTCTACCTGAGGCCAATTCCACTATTATCTCTACTTTACAGAGCCCAGAGTGAAGGTTCAGAGAGCAGACGTTTCCTGAGATTATATAATATAGAAATGAGAGAATAAGGCCTTGACCCAGTAGTATAATTGGAAATCAGCTTCCAATTACACACAGCATACACACAGAAAACTGCAGAGTGCAAATATATGGCTTTAAGGACATCATCAATGAACACACTCTTATAGTCAGCTTCACCCAGAAGCCACCCTTCCGTGAACTTCCTCTCAGCCATTCACCATCCCTCCTACCCTGCCACCCTGGAATCCACTGTCCTGACTTTCATCCTCAGAGGTTAGTTTTGCCTATTTTTGCACTTGTTCTAAATGATTTCACACAATATATACTATTTTGTGCCTATTTCTTCTTAACATTGTTGTTGTTAATGAGCCATCAAGTTGCCTGTGACTTGTGGAGACCCTATGCACAATAGCTCTGAACCCTGTCCTAGCCTGAGCCAATCTCACTATTTCTGACACACCTACAAATAGTCCCCCAGTCACCAAGTCAAGCCATCTCCTTCATTGTCCTTCTACCCTTCCAAGCACAATACCTTTCTCCAAGAACTTGTCACTCCTGGCAACATGTCCAAAGTATGTGAGACAAAGCTTAAAAATCCTTGCCTCCAGGGAATAAGTTGATCTCACCCTCTCCAGGACAGACCTTAGTTCTCTTGGTGGTCCATGGTATGTTCAATACTTTTCTCTAGCACCACAACTCAAAGGCATTGATTTTCCTTCTATATCTGTATTCATTGTCCACCTCTCTGATTCATAGCAAGTAATTGCAAAGACATGGTCTGGATCAAGCACACCTTAGTCTCCTTCCATATTAAGATACAGCGGGCAGCTTTCCTTTTCATTGCTGTATAGTATTCCACTACATATGTAATCCACAATTAACTTAGCTGCTCTACCACGAAGCATCGACACAGTGACTGCAACAATGGATTCAAGCCTAGCAATGACTGTAAGGAGGATGCAAACCAGACAGTGTTTCCTTCTATTGTCATTAAAGTTAAGAAGATTTGACGACATTTAACCACCACCACAGTGGGTTACTGGACTGTACAAAGTCTACCTTTTATAACTTGAAGCTCTGCTGCCACCCACAGATACTGCACATCACAAAGTGAGCAGGGCTTTCTGTCTAAGAGCTAGAGGCTAAGCAGGGGTGTGAAACACCCAAACCACCACTTATAGGAAGAGACGCTTATCTAATTGCAGAGGGATATGGAAGTGGCCAGAGTGGTGAGTGGTTTGAACAACCTCCTTTGAAAAAGAGCATATTTAACATTGTCACTATTGAATATATATGCAGCAGACCGGATACGAATTTGAGCTTCTGCATGACAGTTCAATGACATTGAACACAGTCTTGCCCCTGTAAACACATCTGCCCCTCAGGTTCCTAGCTTCCCGTTCTGACTTGCTCTTCTCAGTTTGTTCACATACAGACAGAACTTAACAAGAGCACAGTTGTTCAAGGCAGAACATTCTCCACCAGTTCAGCTAAACCATTGTTTAGTTTAAAAATAGACTTCAGGGGATATTTTTGGTTTCAGGTTTGAAGATGATCTCAGCGAGATAGTTTGGGTGGTTCATCCGGCTTCAGTGGCTCCAGGCTTAGACACATCTCAGTGCTTTCCTTGCACCATCGCTGTCTATGAAGTTCTGTTCCCAGAAGCCCCTTGTGCTGGGCAGCCTGCTCAGGTGGGTGGGGGACTTGCCCTGCGTGTATGAACCAGAAAGCAGGGGAAGTGACCTCACCCCTGGCTTTCTTGTGTTCGTGTAGCTTCTCTCAGGGTGAAAAAGGGAAGCAGAAACAGGCCTTGGACTTGGACGTCCTGATGCCAAGTCCTGCGCTGCCTGTCTCTTCTTCCCAGGTACCAGGAAGTCCGAAGGTGGTCTCTTCTGTCTCCTGTGAGGGGACTTGTCCTCTCGAAGCTTCCTTCCGAGAAAGAGCTAAAGCGAAAGCAAGTCCTTGGCTTATTGTAGCAAGAGGCTGCCTTCTCCGAGCCTCAGTTTACTCATTTGAACAACAGAAGGAAGCTGTGCACCCAGGCAGCAGCTGCACTCCCCATTATCAGGAATGACCCCATGCCCTGGCTGTGGCCCAGTCCTTACCCAGCGGGCTGTGCTTTCACATCCATCCTTGCAAACGATCATCGTCATGACAACCAGGGAGGAAGGCACTTAACCTTCCCCTTGCTTTCAGAGGGGTGATGTGGCCTGTCTGAGTAGTCAGTTAAGAAGAACCGACAGGGAGTCAGGATAATTGGCCTCCAGCCCAGGAGGACACCCAAGTGCTACTGGATGCTGTCTACTAGGGCAGGACTTGTGTTGTGACTGACCTCACTTTGAGGGCCAGAGACTAAGACGTGGGGACACGAAGGCTGAGGGATGTCTGGGAGCTCTTTTGTAGCAAAGCACCAGCAGCATCCTTCTGTTTCTGGGACAGGATGGTGGGGTGGCTGGGCCAAGCAAAGGCACCTGGGCAGACAGGGTCTGCGGGCAGCCTCTTTGTGGAGTATGGGTGTAAACAAGCTTCTCAAGCTCCTTTTTATTACCTGGAGGCACAGATACACCCAGCTCAGTAACCTGCCCTGTGAAATTGCTGGGCATTTTTTCTGAGGTACCTCTGGGCGAAATGAAACCTGCAGTCTCTTGACTGATAGCAAGTGCATTAACTCAGTGCCCCACCCAGGAACTCCTTAGTACCCCACCTGCCCCCTGAAGACACTGCCACAGAGGGTGGGCATGTGGACAGCACTGGGGTACAATTCACACTTACCCTCCCCTGAAAAGAAGCGCTTTCTAACTCTGAGAAACATGTCTCCACTCTCAGAAGCAAATGGACCCCAACTGTACTCTGTGACCACACAGCCAGTCCCTTATTTCGTGAGAAGGTTGCCCTGCCAGGGTCACTGGCCGAATGTGCCACCCTGCTTGTGAGCTTGCATATTGTGTGTGTGTGTGGGGGGGTGTTTTGCAGGGAAGCCCCTTGTGTCTGGGCTGTGTGTGTCTGTGCGGACCGAGGTCCTATCTGCAGGGGTCACTCTGACATCTGTCGTCTGTGTGTCCAGGGAGGCTGGTCTGGCCTATGAGACAGGCCCGGGTTGGGAGAGGGGTAGCTGGGCTGGTGTGAGATGCTGGGACAGAGGTCTGGGTGGCGCATAGTAGGGAGGTGGCAGGAGGAACATGGGGGGCGGAAGGAAGCTGGAGCTGGGCCTGCCTGCTCACCCTCAGCAACCCTGGCTGAGGCCTCCTCCCCCAGGAAGTCTTCTTTCTTGACTCCTGTGCTGATATGCAGCTGCCCCATCTCCCTCCCTCTGCTCTGTCCTTATGCCCATCACTTCCCTCCTCCCTGACAATGAGAATGGACAAAACAAAACAAAACAAAAAACAACAACAGCTAAGGGCCTAAAGGTATGCATTCCCGGGAGCTCATTCTCCTCAGGCCAGAAAATCAAAACCAAACCAAATTCATTGCCTTTGAGTCATTTCTGACCACTGATGACTGGGCCGTTCAGAATAGAACCTCCTTGCCTGCTGTCCCCGTCCCTGAGTCTATATGGGAGCCTCATCATTTCCCCCACGGAGTGGGAGCTGGTGAATTCAAACCGCCGACCTTTTGGTTAGCAGTTGAATTCAATGCTTTGACCACCACAGCACCAGGGCTCCCACAGAAAAGCTGAAAGTCTCAACTTTTGCGATGTGCAAGCTCATTCCTTTCCAGGCTCCACTAAAGAATTTGAGCGTGGACAGGGCTTGTACTGAGAAGCTTGGGTCAAACCCTGGTCATGGGATTTATGGCAGGAAAGGGTTTCAAATACCAGTGAGGGTTCATAGGGGGTGGCCGGGACTGGACTGGAAGTGTCTCATCTGAGGAGAGAGGCTGGATCTTGGGCTTAGAGGGCTGTGCTGGATGGAGTGGGGGGCTCCAAGGCAGAGAGGTTTCCTGTAGTGCCATTTAGCGCAAGGGATTACAGATGGCAGTTGCAGGGAATGCAGCCTCAGAGGCCCCGGGACAGGCAGCTGCCTTTCCTGTCACCACTGGGCCCAGCTGTGCGTGAATCTAAATTAAATGTTTAGGATCTAGCTGCAGAGGTCCCCTGTGTTGAGCCAAGTTTGAGTAACCCTGGGAGAGAGGAAAGAGTTTCCAGGGAGGGCCGTAGTTGAATGCTCAACTAGTACCTGAAAGTTCAGCAGTTGAAATTCATACCAAAAGGCACCTCAGAAGAAAGGCCTGGTGATCTGCTTCCAAAAGGTCACAGGTAAGAAAACCCTGTGGAGGGCAGATCATGTCAACTCACTGGCAACTGATGTGTGTTGTGTGTGTGTGTGTGTGTGTGTGTGTGTGTGTGTGTGTGTGTGTGTATTTGTGTTTCTACATATGTATGTGTGTATTTTGTTCTATGTGTATATCATCAAGTCAAAACCAAGCAGATTTTCAGAAATCCTGCAGGTTTTCAGAGGCAGTAAATCGCATGGGACGAGGTTGCCTATGTTTCTTCTGCAGAGCAGCTGTTGGTAGATTTGAACTGCGTGCCTTTGGATTGGCAGTGCAGCTCCTTACCACTAAGCTACCAGAGCTCAGAGCCCCCTGGATGAAATGCCATAATGGCTGCCCTTGGCAGACAGTGTTTGGCAGAGCTCTCAGTTAAAGACAGGTTTGGAAGCAGGAGTGGCATCCACTTCCTAAACCACATGCCTCTGGAAACTGTATGAACTTGGAGAAATGACAATGGTTCTAGAAAGGCTTCAGGTCTTTTGTTCATAGGGTCGCTGTGAGTCATGCTCAACTCGATGGCACATAACAGCAACGTGTGTGTGTGTGTGTGTGTGTGTGTGTGTGTGATCCTAGGAGCAGCCACAATGACAACATCTGGGACAGGAGGCTGTGCCCACATCAGGCGTGTGGCCTCCCTGTTGTCCAGGCAGGTCTACGAACTCCCAGTCACTGGTTTTGCCTCCTGCAGGGCCCTCGAGGGCTGACCCTGGCCAGGAGCTTGTTGGTGGGCTCTCAGAGTGTGGGACAGGGGTCTGCCAACTTCCCGTGCTCTGTGTGCACTCCATGTGCACTTTCTTTTGGGGAGATATTGGTCTCTTTAATTCGTGTTTCAGTGCCTCGCTCGCCCCTGAAGGGGCTGCAGTGTATGTGGAAGTGTCCAAGAGCAGTCGGTTTGCTGGGCTTTATTGCCGAGAATGCAGCTTCTGCTTTCCACTTGGGAAACCGCTCTTCCCTCAGTGGCGTTGGCTTTGAAACGTCTGTTTTGTCTCCTGGGCTCCATATATAGCAAATGTTTTGCCAGACTTTACCTGGCCACCTTCCACAATACCTTTCACTTCCCCTGCTTCTTGGCTCCCCCGCTGAGCTGCTGGGCTGAAAGGTCCCCAGGCTCTGGGGCATCTTGAGGGGGCGTGGTGCTGGCCAGGATCAGCCCTGCAACACAGAAAAGGGGGGGGAGGGCACCTGGCACAGCCACGGAGCCTGGGATTTCGGATTCTTGGTCCTAGATCTTTTCAGCTCATTATTTCTCATCCCAAGGCCTTCCCTGTTGCCATGGCAGCAACCAGAAAGCTCTGGAAGGAGTTAATCTTTGCCAGCACCTTCCGTGGTGGGCAGTGTTTCATCTCCTGCTCTTGGCAACTCTGCAAGCTGGGGGCTCTTGGCCCCACATTGTGGCTGTGAGTAGACAGGTCCTCAGGGGATCCCTTTGTCTGACTGCAGAGCCCCCGTGTCCCCTCAAGGCTGTGCTGCCACCTCCAATCCTGCACCCCCTTTCTGTGCCACCTCCAGCTGCCTGCTCATTTCAAGCAGATCTTTCAATCTGGCTCCTCAGAAGTGTGGTCGCCTGGACAGATCTGCCCCTGACCCCCGCCATCAGCAGACCTCTATTTTTGGTGGACAGAGAGCCTTTTCATACTTTATCTGAGTCCCCAGGGTATTTGGAGAGCTTGGAAACTTTTGACGATCAGGATCAGACACTGGTCCCAACAACACTCAAAACTGGAAGGAGCTGTTTGTGGATTGAGGAGAGTGAATCTTTCATGTTATAAATCTTTTAGTCTCACTGTGAGAACCTGGGGCCTGTAGATTTTGCAGGACACAAAAGGTTAATCATTGCAAGTTCCTTCCGTGGGTGGACAGCAAACAGCTAAACACTTCAGCTGCCAGTGGAAAGGTCAGAGGTTCTCATCTGCCTAGAGATGCCTTGGAAGAAAGACCTGGTGATCTTTTGTGAACTGGATAGAGCACAGCCCTCCATTCACCCACACACAGGGTCACCGAGGATGGGAATCAACTTGGCCACAGTTGGCTTTGTAAGAACTGGGCTATGTTCTGTGGTGCACAGAGTCCTTGTGAGCTGAAACTGCCTTGATGACATCTTGTAACAACAGGCCCAGTTTTGGGGTGCATAGGGGTAAAGATGGAGGGACAGCCATTTCCAGATTCTCAGAGGAAATAAAAATCGACGAGGGACAGCACTGCATTAGATCTATTATCAGCTGCGTGGATTGTGAAACCAAGTTCCTTTCCTATTTGCTGTGACAGTGAGGAAAGCTGAGATGTTCCGTCAGAGGGTTAGAAAACAAGACACACGTGCTTCAGGTAACACGCCTCGCTCCCTCAGTGTGCTGGCCTCTGAGCTGTGCCTGGGGCTGCAGGAGTGACAAGGCATCTGGAGACCTGGGTCCAGCCCCCAACACACCATCAGCCATGGGACCCCTGAACTTCACTGGATCCCAGCCTGACTCTGTGTCCCCAACCCCAGACAGGGGCCTGCTGGTGTTTCCTTTCTATGCCCACTTTTCTTTGGTTAGAACAAAGATAACACCTGCTCACTACCTCTTGAACGAAAATTGAAAACCATAAAATATATAGAAGAAAATTTAGTGCACCGGTGAACTCTGTCACCGACGTCTCCTCGGTCAACGTCTGGTGTGCCGCTCTCACACGCTCTCGTATCAGCCCACTGACTTACAACTTTAGAAGTTGTTTAGGACCTCTGATCTTTCAGCTAACGTCTTTAGCGAGATTTTGACTCATGCTACTTGCCGATTTCTGTCACGCTGTCTCCTTACAGTTTTTAATCATCTTTCAAGTTTTATAGGGAAGCAGCAAACGATCATGACTGAAGGTTCAGACACTACTAAACCGTGTAAAGGGTGTTTGTCACTCGGAGACATTTCTTTCTGACATTTGACTATGTGACTGTCAAGTCTACTTATTTTCATGGTCAATGTTACCCTAACTTTGGTTTTGAATGACTTCTTAGCTGATCTCATATCACAGATGCTTCCCAGATCATTCAAGCTGCTATTTGTTCTCTAGTCTGTTTAGAGGTCCCAGGTGAGCCGAGTGCAACTGCTTCTGAGGGGTTTCACGATACCGATCATTCAGAAGGAGATTGTGAGGCCTCTGACAGAGTGTCTCTGCATTGGATTTGAACCACCAAACCTTCTGTTTGTAGTCAAGTTGCTTAACCATTTTTACTATGTAAGAAATCACTTAAAATAATTAGATCAGGCCCTTTCCTAAGTCATTATACTTTCTGGAAAACTGGGTTTTCTTTTTAATTAGCACAACTTTCTGTCTCTCTCTCTCTCTCTCTCATTGGGAGCTTTGGTGGCCTAAGGCGTAAGGAGTTGTGATGACAACCAAAAGGCAGGCAGTTTGAATCCACCAGCTCCTCGAAGACTTCAGTTTGGACAACCCCCTCCTGTGCAGCTTACAACCTCTGTAAATTCATGAGAACTCTGAGTCCGTTCTGACTCTACAGCAATGAGAAAAATATATTCATTAATAAGCTGCAATATAGAGATAAGGCCTGCTAAAAGCAAACAGATCTTGAAGCACTCACTGAAGGCGGAGACAACAGCCTTCAGTAGGGATTGCATCTCAACGTGAAGGAAACAAAAATCCTTACCACCGGACCAATAAACAACATCAAGATGGACAGAGAAAAGACTGAAGCTGTCAACTATTTTTTCTCTCTCTTTTTCTTAGATTTACAATCAACACCCGTGGAGCCGTGATCAAGGAATCAAACAATGTGTTGCACCACACCAATCTGTGGCAACAGGCTTCTTGAAAGTGTTAAAAAAGCAAATGAGTCCGTGAGGTGTGCCAGGCCCGAGCCTTGGTGTTTTCTGTGACTACGTACGCACGTGAAAGCTGGACAATGAACAAGGAAGATGGTAGAACTAATGCCTGGGAAGGATGGTGCTGCTGAAGGATATGAACAGACCAGGGCTCTGTGAAAATGAACACAACCTTCATGGAAGGGGTACAGCCTGTGTGCTCCCTAGAAGTGAGAATGCTGAGACTTTGTCTCCCATACTTGGACATGTTATCAGAGGTATCGGTCTCAGGAAAGGACCACACATGTGGCAAAGTAAAGCGATATGTATGGACGTGCATGAGTGAGTGTATCCACATATCTGCATAATGTGCCGTCGAGTACATGTATGTGTGTAAAGAAGTTCCGGTGGCCTAGTGGCAAGGAGTTGTGCTGCCAATCCAAACGCAACAGGATCCACATGCACCAGGTTTGTTGGGGAGAAAGATGGGCAATTTCCTCCTGACTCAATGGCACAAGACAATAGCACCCTGTGTGTATACACAGACCTATTCTGCATATATATCTCAACACATTTGGCCTTTCAACCTTTTCTGGGTGTTTACTTCAGTGACCTCAGTGACGTGGATTTGTGGCTCCATCTCCACTCTCCCCTGGAAAGCTGAGCTTTTCAAGGGTGGTTTATCTGTGTGTCCAGAGGGCGACCCTTCTTATATGGAATCACTTCTGAGACTAGATTTCCAGGGGGTGGCATTGTTTCTGGCTTTATAAATAATTCAGAGGCAAATGATTTACTGCATTAAGATGATTTCTGCATTTGAATTTCTTTGTAATGTGTTCTCGGAAAATGAATTATGGGGCCCAGGGTGTGTGTAGCTCCTACTTCATAGTGACAGATCTTATACATAGCGACTAATTACTCTGCATTTAGCAGCGTCTTGTTCACTCCTGATTAGAAGAATATAAAGTATCAACCTTTACAAATTTGCATTCCTTTCATTCCTAATGAAGCAGGATTTTTAAAATATGGTTTTTGGTCACTTGTTTGTCTTCTTTTATGAAATGCTTGACAGTGTGTTCTAATTAAGCTTTGTGGGTTTGTTTGGGTTTGTGCTTGGGTTTTTTTTTATTTCACCAATGCAAAACAAAATCTTGTATTTATGCAATCTATAAATCTGAATGAATTAGCGTTTTGTGATGGCAGAAATGGTCTGTGTTGTTCACGAGGAAAGATTTTACTCTAGTGTGGCTGTGAGCTCTTGAAAGCAGACTAGTTCACCCGAGGATTGGAATATGTGATTAAATCTCATTTAAATTTAGATTTAAGCTTAAGGCCTGACTTTAAATTGAAATCTAACTTTAAATAATTTTCAGGACTACTTACAGCACAGATAGTGCAGGTCTCAGTATTTCCTCAATTATAAATTGAGAACTTGATATATTTTGTTATTGTTGTTAGTGTAAGTTGGTTTGATGTATGAATCTGAGTGAAAGTTTACACATCATATTGTGTTTTTCTCATTCAATTATTCACACACATTTTGTTTTACAGCATTAATTGCAGTGATTAAGGTGGTAAATTAATGATAATGTCTGCTCAGCCTCGTGGTAGGTTCTAGTATTGATTTGCATAAACTCTTTATATTTGATGGCTATTCATCATCTGTGATTTGTTGTACACATTTCCCCCAGGCTGCCATTTGACCTTTATGTTTGTATTCATATTGTTTACAGGGTAACAGGCTTTAGGCAACCATATCTTGTGATCATTTCTTTTGTGGTTTCTCTAGTAACTTTAGGATTAGAATGTCCACTCCCACACAGAGATTCGGTAAATACTTTAATCAACTTTATTCAAGTCTTTTTGTGAGTCTTCCCCCCCCTGCCCCAATCTTTAACTCTTTAATCCACAGAATGAATTTTGCTGAGTGTGTCTTAGTCACTCCTGTGCCTGAGTTCCACATATACTCCATGTATTTTTTCTTACAGGGAATATTTTGGTAACCTCAACATGGGTTAGGGTGGAATGAAATAGTGTGTAAATTACTACTGGCCATAACAGTGAGTTTAAGCACAATGGAGGTTGCAAAGACAGCACAAGCTTGGGCAGGGTTTTTTTACTGTTAACGAGGCAGAGCAGGGTTTAGGACTCTTGCACACACGGTCACTGTGAGTCACAAGTGACTCGACAGCACATAACAAGAACAACAACAATAGCTGACTTGCTACGCGTCAGAAAGCTGGACAATGACTAGGGATGATAGAAAGAGAATTGATGCCGTTGAGCTGTGGTGCTGAAGAAGAGTGTTGAATATATCATGGACTGCTAGGAGAAGGAACAGGTTTGTCCTAGAGAAGATGAAGACAGGCTGCTCCTTGGAGGCAAGAATTCTGAGGCTTCGTCTGACATACTTTGGATATGTGGCCAGGAAGGACCAGTCCTTGGAGAGGGAGATCGTGTTTGGGTGGGTGGAGGGACAGTGCATGGGAAGAAGACCCTTGATGAGATGGATTGATTCAGTGACTGGGATAATGAGGGTACGTGTATCAGAGACAATAAGATTGGCACAGGACAGAGCAGGTTTGAAGTCTATTGTACATAGGGTTGTTATGAGTCACAAGCCACTCAAGGCCACAGAACAAGAGTAACTGCTACTGTTTTTATAAATCCATCTGCTTTCATATTTTTAAGTTTATGAAAAGATTTTAATGGCATAAGATAACAACTATGATATAAGGTTGGGTCTTTAAGGAAAGCTTCAAAATTGTCCCACCAAGGTAATATCAGCTATGCTTACAAATTGCAATGGAAACATTGAAAGAACTATTCCATAATGTTACACACACACATAGACACACACAGAGTTTATATGTATTCAGAACTACATATATCATCACAGGGCTCTCAAATAACAATCAAAACAGATTTTTAAAAATTTTAAACCACCCTATTCCTCACTTTCATGCATCCTCACCAGCACATTTTTCACAGTGTGACCATAACTAAAAGTTTGGTCAAAAATCTTTGTTTCTTTGACCACATAGAAGTGTATTAGACTTTTGAACGTCAAAGTGCCACTTTTCTCACATTCCGATAGATTGTGAATCTCCTCCCATGGCAGCATCTGCAGATTCTTAATATATTTTTATTGTAGTAAATGATAGAGAATTGAAAAACCTGTCACTTTAAGCTTTGTGCTGTGTGTTTAACTTTTATTGTGATTTGAGTGCACATTTACAGAACAAGTTGGCTTTCCACACAGTCATTCACGCATATTTTATGTTACAACATTGATTATGGTCCCCACATTGTAAGAACTCCTGTCCCACTTCCTCCTGGTGGGTTCCAACCGTTTTTAAGTGTGTCATTCAATGACATTCATGACACACCCCCTGTTGCGCGCCTTCACCCTGCTGGCACCCCACACAGAAACTCAGTCTCCATTAAACGTGAACTTCCTCCCCTCCTCCCGCAGCCCCTGGTAACGAGGCAACTCCAGTCTTTAGGTGCTTACCTATTTTAGAGATTCCAGGCACATAGGACCCTGCAGTTATCCTTTTGTGTCTTTTGAGGTTCGCCTTTCTGGTGGCGCGGATCTGAATTGCACTTCTCTTTTTACCTAATAATATTTAGTTACAGGTATAGACAATATTTTGCTCTTTTTTAAAATTAATTTTCATGTAAGTTTACAGAGACTTAGGGTTGCCAGTCATTCATTGTTGCACTTTTCTCCCTGCCCACCCTCTGCCCACCCTTTCACTCCTCTCCTTGGAAAGAAAAAGAAAAACTCTTTCATTGTTACGCAGTCCCTCACCCCCAAGTCCACTTCACTATGCAGCCTTCACTCTGGACTTCCGTTCAGACAAGAATATCCACTCATATATCCCTTTTAAACAGTTC
The DNA here is from genome assembly GCF_000299155.1 of Elephantulus edwardii. Taxonomy (NCBI): domain Eukaryota; kingdom Metazoa; phylum Chordata; class Mammalia; order Macroscelidea; family Macroscelididae; genus Elephantulus; species Elephantulus edwardii. Next base: position 2,198,062 of record NW_006400018.1, read on the forward strand.
TTTGCCCCATCTGTTTCAATGCAATATACATCATTCTTTCCCTCTTTTTCTGTCTTCCCTCAATCCTGATGTCAGTCCCGTTTTACAACAGTGGCCCTATGCAATGTTTGTCCTTTTGTAACTGAGATATTTCACTCAGCATAATGTTCTTTTATTCATCTGTCAGTGAGAGCTGGTAGATCAGGTTCTTGTTTGAGGTCATTCTCTTTATCATCTTCAAAGTTGTCACCCATGATATTGATGATTTATTTAGTCATTCTTCCACCCATTACTTGAGCTTCAGTCGCACGGTGAGTTATATTTTGGGCTGTGAGTCAAAAGGCTAGCAGTTTGTCAGGAGTAACGATTTAAAAAAAATTACTACATAACTTGGGAGAGATTGGAGAGTATTATGCTAAATGAACCAACTCTGTCTCATAAGGACAGATATTGCATGAGATCATTATTGCAGAAATAGAAAGGTAATTAGTAAAACATGGTTGAGGACCCAAGAGAGGCAGGGGTGAGAATAGAGGGGGTAAGGATGAGCAGGGAGAAAACCATAGGGTGGCACAATGTGGTGGGTTGAGGGAGGGAGAGGAAAAGGAGATGGGAAAGTTCCGACGGGGATCTGGAAAGACAGGGTAATAGTGGACTTAGTTCAATGTTGATTAATTTTATAAAACATAATGCGTGAAAATAACTATATGAAACACAATGGGAATGAGGGATAGTGTGAAACACAGTGTATAGGAACTTTGTAAGCAAACCAGTATAAAAAATTTTTTTAATCCACTTGCTACTTCGTGGGAGAAAGATGTAATGATCTATTATTCCCCTTGAGATTACTAGCCTCAGACCACAGGGTGGGGCCAACCATGAATTAGACCTGACCCAACGAGAGTGGCTTAGTTCTTTTACAGGTTTTGGATTTCAGTTATTTGAGTGAAAATTTACAAAGCTAGTTTTTCATTTAACCACTCATGCACATGTGCCCGATGATATTAATTTCAATACCCATGATGTAATCTCACTGCTGTTATGTGCTGTCGAGTCCCCTGCAATGCAGAGCGACCCTATGTACAATAGCTCTGAACCCACCCTATCCTGAGCCAGTCTCACTGACTCCAACACACTTAATCCCATTGCCCCAGTTATCGTGTCAATCCTTCTCATCTGGGTACTTCTTTTCCAGTGCTGCCATCCACCTTTCCAAGCACGATTTCCTTCTCCAAAGACTGAACCCTCCTGGCCACAAATAGATATTCTTCTAGTACTCTGCTTTCTGCTAAGATCCATCTGACATTGGTGATAATGTCTCTAGTTCCATGGCCTCTTCTAAATTCAGCTTCTATTTCTGGTAGTTCTCTGTTAATGTACTGTTGCAATCGTTTTTGGATAATCTTCAGCAGGCTTTTGCTTGTGTGTGATGTTAGTGATATTATTCAATAATTTCCACACTGTCAGATGAACCTTTTTTTAACATTATGGATCACTTCCAGTCGGTTGGCCAGTTAGCTGTCCTCCAGATTTCTTGGTAAAATCCTCCAGATTTTTCTCATGACTTCCCTGTAACTTTGACTTCTGTGAATCCATCCAGACCTCTCTGTGTCTTCTTTTTCTTAAGTGGCATTGGGCTACTCATTCACCTGTTGGAAACTCCCTTCCCTACTTCCTAAGCAACATACCTCTGGAAATTCTATGAACTTTGAGAAATGACGATAGTTATAGAAAGGCTTCTGGTCTTTTGTTCATATGAGTCATGCAACAACTCGACAGCAATCAACAACATTATGTATTTACTAATTTTTCCAATTATCTTCATAATTTAAATCAGGTTAGTAGCCATGATAACCATCCAGGATTAATTGTGTGTAAATTTTTTTTAACTTTTTAT
>NW_006400018.1:2200037-2204076 GCF_000299155.1 Elephantulus edwardii
AAAGAAAAAGAAAAACTCTTTCATTGTTACGCAGTCCCTCACCCCCAAGTCCACTTCACTATGCAGCCTTCACTCTGGACTTCCGTTCAGACAAGAATATCCACTCATATATCCCTTTTAAACAGTTCTTTGCCCCATCTGTTTCAATGCAATATACATCATTCTTTCCCTCTTTTTCTGTCTTCCCTCAATCCTGATGTCAGTCCCGTTTTACAACAGTGGCCCTATGCAATGTTTGTCCTTTTGTAACTGAGATATTTCACTCAGCATAATGTTCTTTTATTCATCTGTCAGTGAGAGCTGGTAGATCAGGTTCTTGTTTGAGGTCATTCTCTTTATCATCTTCAAAGTTGTCACCCATGATATTGATGATTTATTTAGTCATTCTTCCACCCATTACTTGAGCTTCAGTCGCACGGTGAGTTATATTTTGGGCTGTGAGTCAAAAGGCTAGCAGTTTGTCAGGAGTAACGATTTAAAAAAAATTACTACATAACTTGGGAGAGATTGGAGAGTATTATGCTAAATGAACCAACTCTGTCTCATAAGGACAGATATTGCATGAGATCATTATTGCAGAAATAGAAAGGTAATTAGTAAAACATGGTTGAGGACCCAAGAGAGGCAGGGGTGAGAATAGAGGGGGTAAGGATGAGCAGGGAGAAAACCATAGGGTGGCACAATGTGGTGGGTTGAGGGAGGGAGAGGAAAAGGAGATGGGAAAGTTCCGACGGGGATCTGGAAAGACAGGGTAATAGTGGACTTAGTTCAATGTTGATTAATTTTATAAAACATAATGCGTGAAAATAACTATATGAAACACAATGGGAATGAGGGATAGTGTGAAACACAGTGTATAGGAACTTTGTAAGCAAACCAGTATAAAAAATTTTTTTAATCCACTTGCTACTTCGTGGGAGAAAGATGTAATGATCTATTATTCCCCTTGAGATTACTAGCCTCAGACCACAGGGTGGGGCCAACCATGAATTAGACCTGACCCAACGAGAGTGGCTTAGTTCTTTTACAGGTTTTGGATTTCAGTTATTTGAGTGAAAATTTACAAAGCTAGTTTTTCATTTAACCACTCATGCACATGTGCCCGATGATATTAATTTCAATACCCATGATGTAATCTCACTGCTGTTATGTGCTGTCGAGTCCCCTGCAATGCAGAGCGACCCTATGTACAATAGCTCTGAACCCACCCTATCCTGAGCCAGTCTCACTGACTCCAACACACTTAATCCCATTGCCCCAGTTATCGTGTCAATCCTTCTCATCTGGGTACTTCTTTTCCAGTGCTGCCATCCACCTTTCCAAGCACGATTTCCTTCTCCAAAGACTGAACCCTCCTGGCCACAAATAGATATTCTTCTAGTACTCTGCTTTCTGCTAAGATCCATCTGACATTGGTGATAATGTCTCTAGTTCCATGGCCTCTTCTAAATTCAGCTTCTATTTCTGGTAGTTCTCTGTTAATGTACTGTTGCAATCGTTTTTGGATAATCTTCAGCAGGCTTTTGCTTGTGTGTGATGTTAGTGATATTATTCAATAATTTCCACACTGTCAGATGAACCTTTTTTTAACATTATGGATCACTTCCAGTCGGTTGGCCAGTTAGCTGTCCTCCAGATTTCTTGGTAAAATCCTCCAGATTTTTCTCATGACTTCCCTGTAACTTTGACTTCTGTGAATCCATCCAGACCTCTCTGTGTCTTCTTTTTCTTAAGTGGCATTGGGCTACTCATTCACCTGTTGGAAACTCCCTTCCCTACTTCCTAAGCAACATACCTCTGGAAATTCTATGAACTTTGAGAAATGACGATAGTTATAGAAAGGCTTCTGGTCTTTTGTTCATATGAGTCATGCAACAACTCGACAGCAATCAACAACATTATGTATTTACTAATTTTTCCAATTATCTTCATAATTTAAATCAGGTTAGTAGCCATGATAACCATCCAGGATTAATTGTGTGTAAATTTTTTTTAACTTTTTATAATAGTGGTCTTAAACAATATTTGTCCTTTTGTGACTGACCGATTCCATTTAACACAGTATCTTCTAGATTCTTGACTGCAGTATTGATTTTTAATGTTACGTAATGTTTAATGTTTACTGCTCCACTGAGTGAATGTACTGTACTTTAACCATTCATCTTTTGATGATCACTTGGGTTGTTTCTATCTCTTTGTTGTTGTAACTAATGCTGTAACGAACGTGGATGTGTGTTTGTAACAAGAGCGGTTGACTGAGCACAACAGCGGGCTTCAGCATAGCAAAGATGGGGAGAATGGTGGGGGATCAGCAAGGCTTTTGATCTGCTATCCATGTGGTTGCTATGAGTCAGAGTGGACTTGACGACACCTAACAACATCCTATGTTACAAGGTGAGCACACAGACGGCCTTGTACAAATGTCTGCAGGAGGATGTGTTTCTGTACCTTGAAGGATAGCTTTCTAGATGGGACAGATGTTGTTGAGTGCATTTGAGCTTTAAAGTTTTAAAAGATGATGACTGAGTGATTCTCTAAGAAAGTGGAATCAATTGACTCATTACTATCAAGGTGGGAAAGTATCATTTACTCTTCTTCACACTCTTGGTTCTGAAGGTTACTGATATTTTTAACTTGTACTAGAATGATAATTGTGAGAATGGTGAAGAACAGGGAACTGTTTCATTCTCTTATAAATAAGGTCCCCAAGAGTCAGGGATGATCAATGACAGCTTACAACAATGCGATGGGTATACATTTTTCCTGACTGTGATTTCACTGTCTGGGAAATCGTATGGGATGGCTCTCCTCTCATCTACAGACTGGCTATGAGTTGGAAGTGGCTTGATAATGATGGGTTTGGTTCTGAAAATATGACTTTATTATTTTTTAATCATTAGAGATGGTAAACACTCAAACCATATACTTTATGGACTTTTGTATTTCTTCGTCGAAAAATTGTATGTTCATATTCTTTATCTTTTTCCTTTGGGTCACCTGATCCTTCCTGGTTAATGCAGAGGAGCTTTTTACTTATAAAATAGTTAGTACTACATTGTCATCCATGCTGCAAATATTTTCTCCCAGACAATCATTCATGTCAATGTTCATGTTATATTCATGTCGATTTCTTTTTATGGCTCCTTCCCTTATTCCTAAGCTTTACATGTCAATGTTGCCAGAATTCTTTTTCTTTCTTTTTATGTCTTCTGGTTCTTATTCATGATGGGAAAAGCCCCTCCCTTCACAATGAAATTGCCAGTTTTCCGTACTTCATTCGAGCACTTGTGTTGTTTTCTTTTTTAGATGGAAGTCTTTGATCCACTCATATCTTTATTTTTCATTTTTTAAATTAATTTTAATGAAAGTTTACAGAGACTTGGGTTTCCGTTCATTCATTGTTGCACTTTTCTCCCTGCCCACCCTTCTCCCCAATTCACTCTTCTCTTTGAAAAGGAAAAGAAAAATTCCCCCATTGGTATACAATCCTTTCTCCTCATATCTTATTTTTTAGTATAGCATCAGATTTGACTTATTTTTAATGATTTTAAATGATCCTAACATTTTTTTACTTAAATATTTTCCTCTAAATTAACAATTGCTGCAACACTAATTTTTTAAAAACTTGTATTTCTCTTCAGTGATTAGAAATAAGCAGGAGCACAAGTGGAATTTTCTTAGACCCCTGGTCCTCTTTCTGAACACAGAGGTGAGCTAGTTTGAATCTACCAGCTGCTTCACAGAAGAAAGATGGACAATGGCCTCCGATGTGATTTACTGCCTCTGAAAACCTGCTGGACAGTCAGCTAGGGGTTGATTCCCATTCTATAGACTCAACAACAGCAACAATTCTTAAGGTGAGGCACTGATGGCATAGTGCATTACAAGTGGTGTCACCAACCCAAAGATCAACAGTTCAAATCCACCTGCCACTCTTCAGCTGAAACACTAAAGATTTACAGCTTCAGAAACCTGATAGAGAGTCCATTTGATTGGAATCAACTTGATAATAGTGGATTTCATGTTTTTATTTTTTTAA
>NW_006400018.1:2204606-2257071 GCF_000299155.1 Elephantulus edwardii
GCTTGGATGTCAGTTATGGTCTCTTTGGGGTATATTCTCAGTAGTGGAATTGCTGGGTCAAATGGTATCTCTGTTTGTAACTTTTGCCTTCCACAGTGGTTGCACCATTTTACACTCCCACCAACAGTGAATAAGGGTTCCAGTTTCTTCACAACCTCGCCAGCATTTGTTGCTTGCTGTTGTGTTAAATTTTGCTATTCTGACTGGGGTGAGATGATATCTCATAGCTGTTTTGGATTTAATTTTTTACATTCTTAAATGGTTACTTGGTTTTAATGTTTTCAAATTAATTTTAATGAAAGTTTACAGAGATTTAGGGTTTCCAGTCATTCATTGTTGCAGGCTTTAATTTTTATAAACCTATAGATTTAACTGTACTCTTAAATATAGAAGGACAATTCTCTTCTTTCTTAAATCTCCATTGTTTTTCCTCACTAATCTTCACTTCTAATTGGAATGAATTTGTTGAGTATTTCCAACCCCAAGAAGTCTCATTAGTTTTCAATTTCAATGAATGTATGGATTAATTTGAAGTAGAATGAATATGTTTATACAACATTAAAGTTTACAACAGATATAAAAGAAAGGAATATATAATTATAAATTAAAAAATCCTCAGACTCATTGCTGTTGAATTAAAATGGACTCATTCCATTGTGCTTCCAAGGCTGTAAATTGTACAGAAGGAAATTGACTGTCTTTCTCCCTTGGAGCTGCTAGTGGAATGGAACTGCCCAAAGGGATGGCCTTTTGGTTAATATTGCAGCTTCCCATGGACTATGCCATTTGGGCTAATGTTGATGTTCTGGGCTTTGGTTTTCCCCATTTGTAAAGAAAGGAGAGATTAGATGAGATGCAAAGTTATCTTCTGGTTCTGTCATTGAAATATAACAATAACTAGAGAGCCTGGTTGGAATGAATGGGGTGAAGGACAGAGTTGTCCACCCAGCCAATGCCTGTGAATGCTTGGCAGGCAGCAAATGTTTTAAAGAAATTTCAGTTGAAGAAAATGAATAGTGGTGTGCCTAGATCTGACTTCACAGAGCCTTCCCTTCTTCCCTTCCACCTGTTAGGGATCTTTCTGTTTTCAGCAACCAACTAGTGATGGATGGTTTGTGTCTGACACACTAAGAGTGCATTCAGGTGTATAGACGCTCAAATCAAATTCTTCACTGTGCAGACCAGGAAAATGAGGCCCAGAGAGGGGAAGGGACTTGCCCAGGGCTACACAGCAAATTCGAGCCAGAACTCCCACGGGCTCTGTGGGTGTCCTGTGATTTTTTTTCTATTCCCTTCTGGGCTTCTGGTGTTGGAGGGTGCAATTTTCTAGGGGAAAAAACTTTAGATAAGACAGGCAGGCAAAAGGGGGCTTTCTCCCCTAGGCTTAGCTGATGCCTCAACTTGCTGGTTCAAGCTAGTTGGGAAGCTCGGACTTCTCTCTAGAAGACTCTTCCTGGTGCATTGTGCCTGCAGTCTGTGATGCTGCCTTCTGATCTTGCATCTGATTCTGAGCCCAGTCTCTCCCCTCTCTCAGTCTGCAGAAGGATGTGACCAGCTGTCTCTCAGTCTTCCTTCCAGGAGCCCTCAGAGCCAGCATTTCTGTTCTACGACATTTCCACCATGGGTGAGTTGAGTCTGTGGCTGTGTGTCCAGCTTGCTGGCCTACATGTGACTAGAGTCAAGGTGAAGCATATTATGGAGACACTGGGCTCTACTGACCAAATCAGGCACTCATATGGTGGCTGAAAATCAAAGAAGAATGGATGTATCAACCTCACTCTCATACCCACTCTGCCACTATCTTGGTTTGCCCAAGAAGCTCATCTCCCTCCCAAGACCACATTCCTAAGATCTGAGCTCTGATTCCTATCCAGAGTGAAGCCACCCATCTGCTGAGGACAAATTCCCACAGAAAGCTTGGCAAAGCCCTGAGCTACACAGATGACCCCCAAGACCCTCACTAACACCTTCCCCTGGAAGGTGGAAAACCTACAGAGAAGGAGACTTGGGACCTAATTATCCTCAATACTATGTGGACTGCCCCCCCAAAGGCAGAAACTGAGGCCCTGTGCCATCTCTGTAACCGTCCTCGACAAGACTGCTCTGGGGAGGGAGGCTCCTCTTCCGTGGTGCATAAGGTGGGTCTTTCAACCCTATTCCTGTAACTGGTGTCACCTGCCCTCAATCCCCTCATCTTGTTCTTCATAATTGGTTTCTTTCTAGAAATGAGGTCTTGATGCGCAATAGCACATGGATGGATTTTGAAAATAGTATACTGAGTGGACTAAGGCAATCATAAAAGGAAAGACAATATACAATAAAGGGTGGGATAGATATTTGAATTAATGGCATTAATCAATGGTAACTAATGTTACAAAATAAAATATGTATAAGTGATACAGTGAAATCATAATGACAATGTTAGAAAACAAAATACGTATGAATGACCCAATGAAATAATTACAATGTTATAAAACAAAATATGTAAGAATGATCAAATGAAATTGTAATCAGAGTGGAATAAAACAAAGCGAATATGAATGAAAAGCCAATATGATTTGTAAACTCTTGTTCAAATAGAGAAACAAAGAAATAAAAGGAAGACATCACACACACACAAAAAACCCAAACCAGACACTGCACAACTTCCACTTATTTGGAATAAGAACTGGTAAATATATAGTCCTAAAGAGTGCTGATGGGCCAGCGTGTAACATGTTGGTCTACCCTGGTGGTCAAAAGGCCCGTGATTTGAATCCACCTCCTCAGGGAAATATAGACTTTCTGCTCCCATAAATATTTGCAGCTTCAGAAGCCCAGGGTAGGGCCCCTCCAAGTCAGAATCGACTCAACTCCTGTGGGGTTTTTGTTTCAAGTTTTGTTAGTCGTAACTAGGAGTGAAGGGGAGTCATCGTTTAGAAAATCTTGACTTTCTCTTTACGGTGATGGGAACTCTCATAAGCGTTATTGACGATAGTTACACATCACGGTTAATGCAATCGATACCATTGAATTGTACACCTGGAAACTGTTAAATTGATGACTGTTGTATTTTTACAGTAATTGTTTAAAAAATGGCCTCTTTCTCATGTTTGAAAACATTATGCTGAGTGAAATAGGTCAGAACTGAAAGGATAAGTGAGCCTCCATTTTTGACCCGTCATGAATAAGCGAATGCTTAGAGACCAATGTTTGTGCTGGTTACGAGGGGTGTGGGGGTGAGCAGAGAGGGGGTGTCATTGCCCGAGGGGCACTGTGTTCAGAGTGGGGGGGGAGGAGTTCAGAAGGCTAGTGATGCTGGGAGCACAGCACAGTAAATGTAATAAACGTCACTGAATCGCTTGTGCAGAAGTGATTAGGAAGGCAAGTGTAGTTTTTTGACCTTATATGGTAGGTTATTTTAAGGGGTGTGCCTCCGGGGTATTATGGGTCCCCTTCTGCACCCGTGTATTCTTTGGCTGATAGTTGAGGCAGGGGTTGAGGATAAAGCCCTAAAGACAGAAAGGAGTAGGATAGAAGGATTGATGGAAAGGAGAATCACAGGGGCAAAGTGGGAAAACAATGATTGCCTTGAAGGGTACTGTAGTTAATATTATTGTAATTAATGGTTGTAAACAAGGTGTGTGGGAATGATTGAATGATAAAACCAAAATGGTTAGTAAACTTTCACTCAACTCACGATTTGTAAAAAGGAAACAAGTTACTTGAATAGGGACGCTTGGCCATGTCTCTTTCCTAATAATAACATAGTAATTGTAAGAATACTAAAACTCCCCCAAAAGCAGTGTCATTCTCCAGGACACAGGTGCTCGCCGGGCCTCTGAGGCACGGAGATCCTCGGCTGAGATGTCAGTTTCCAAAGCATCGTGTGAGTTCTCCTGTGCTGGCCTCCCATTCCCTTACCCTGGCATTTTGTAAGCACTGGCCTATCCCAGGTACCTCGAGGGCAAAGCCAGATTGGGAAAAACAAGAAGTAAAACAAACTACTTGCTGTCACGCTGACTCTAACTCATGACGGCTGTGTGTCATTGTGTCAGAACAGAACGTGCTCCCATAGGGTTCTCAGGGGCTGGGGTTTGCAGGTTTTGAGTTTTTTTGAGATTGCCAGGACTTTCTTCTACGTCTCCTCTGGGTGAACTGCAGCTCCCAACTTCTTCATTCCCAGTGAGTTTTTTGCATGAACTGAGGAGCAGGACACAGTCAAATCCACTGTTTCCAGTTCTGCCTGACTGTTAGCTTTCTCATGGAGGGGTGTGTGTGTGTGTCTTGGGTATGAAGCCCCAGACTGCTGGGATGTGGCCACATGCTCCCTGGAGACGGTTGGGATTTGGTCCAGAGGCCCAGATGGGTTGGTGCTGGAGACTGGCAGGGTTTCAGATGATAATTCCATACAGTGGAGCTGGTGAGGCTCAGTGCCCACAGGGTCCAGGGCACTGCCTGTGGTCACTGGGCCTTGACCAGTGACAGAGACAGAGCTGCAGAGCCCTGGCCATGACACGGAGAGCCATCATCCCAGAATGTGGAGGGCAGCCTCCACCTCAGAGCTACACGTGGCATTGTAGGGAGCCTCCCAGTTCTCACCATGGTGGGCGTCTCCTCCGGGGGAGCCATCACTGCGCTGCAGGAAGTGGTTCTCTCCCCTCAGCCTCTCTCTGAGAGGCCGGGCTGAGGTTCCAGCCCAGAACCCTCCATGGTGTAGTGAACGTGCTTTTCCAAAATGCACATGTCCTTTCTGTTTTATTTGCTAAAGACACTGATACATTTTGTTGCTGTTAGGTGCTGTAAAGTCGAGTACACTCATAGCGACTGGGCGAACAACAAGGCTGGACCCTGGCCTACCTTGTGCCATAGAGATACACACGAGTGATAACATCTTTGTTTTTTAAGTCTTTGTTGTTTTGTGCCGAGTCTCTTGTGACTCGTAGGTACCCTATGTACAACAGCCCTAAACTCTGCTCTGTCCTGTGCCAATCGCACCGTCTCCAATACATCCATCCTGATTACCTAGTCACTGAGTCAATCCACCTCATAGAGGGCCGTCTCCTCCTGCGCTGTCCCTCCACCCTCCCAAGCATGATGTCCTTCTCCAAGGACCAGTCCCTCCTTACAACATGTCCAAAGTATGTTAGACGGAGCCTCAGAATCCTTGCCTCCAAGGAGCCGCCCAGTTTAACCCTTTCCAGGATGAATCTGCATGGTGCCCTCAATATTTTTCTCCAGCACCACAGCTCAAAGGCATAAATTCTCCTTCTATCCTCCTTAGTCACTGTCCAATTTTCTGATGCATAACAAGTGATAGCAAAGACCATGGCCTGTATCAGACGCACCTTAATCTCCAGAGAAACACCATTGCTTTTCAGTACTTTGGAGCCATCCCTAACAGCAGACTTTCCCATCGTAATATGTCTTTTCATTTCCTTGCTACCGGTGCCAAGAGTGTTGACTGTGGAGCCAAACAAACTAAAGCTGTGAACAATCTCAGTCTCTTCACCATCCGTCCTGATGCTGCCAGTTGGTCCAGTGGTGAGAATTTTTGTCTTCTTGACATTGAACCTCAATCCATATTGGAGGCTGCAGTCCTTGACCCTCTGCAGCAAGCACTTCAGGTCCTCCTCAGTTTTAGCAAGCAGGCTTGTGTCATCTGCATAACACAGATTGTTGATGAAATCTTCCACCAATCTTGACACTACACTTCTCCTCATAGAGCCCAGCCTCTCGGATAATCTGCTCTGCATAGAGGTTGAAAATGTATGGAGACAGGACAGATCCCTCGCATACGCCCTTCCCAATTTTAAATCATGCAGTGTTTCCTTGCTCTTTTCTGACGACTGCCTCTTGGTCCAAGTATAGGTTACGCATTAGCACGATCAAGTGTTCTGGTATTCCTATTCTTCTCAGAGTCAGCCACAGTTTGTTGTGATCCACACAGTCAAACGCCTCTGCATAATCAATGAAACACAGATAGACATTTAGAAAGGCCTTTTGTCAGAGATTTGCTTCAGGCATCATTTGATTCCTTGACTGCATCGTCCATGGGTATTGATCCAGGTACAATGAAATACGTGACCGCAGCAATTTTTTTCCGTTTGTTGTGATGTTGTCTTTCAGCCATTTGTGCGAATTTCTCTGTGTTCCAGGAGTTCGGCGGCACAATCCGTAAGCTGTTAACCCCAAAGTTGAACCTCTCTGGCAGTTCAAATCCACTAGGGGCTCCACAACATCCCCCTCCCCCCTCCATGTGATTTACATCCTTGGGGACCTGGGGAGACTCAGCTGAGTTGGGTCCAGTTCAATGGCAACGAGGGTTTGGGGTTGGTTTTGTTTGTTTTGTTTTTGCTTTTTAAAAATTTTGTTTTATTATTATTTTGTGTATGTACTGTCAAATCAGATCTGACTGGTACAGGCAGAGATTGCCCCTCCTTCTCCAGCAGAGCATCTGGTGGATTCGAACTGCATACCTCTCCCATTGCAGCCCAGTTTCTTGCCACTAGGCCACCAGAGCTCCCTGAGGGTTTGTTGTTTGTTTGTTGTTGTTGTTGTTTTTTTTAAGTGATACATTTAAGGTGTCTTGTTGTTGTAATGGTTAAGCACCTGGCTGTTAACCAAAAGGTTGAAAGTTCGAATCCACCAGCTGCCATGTGGGAGAAAAGTGCTTCCATAAGGATGCCAACCTTGGAAACCGTAGGGGGAAGTCCTAGAAGAAACTAGTGAGTTCGGTTTGAGGTCGTAGTGATAAAATAGTGAATACTGCTGCTGCTGTTGTGTAAGTCAGAGCTGACCCATAGCTGACCCTCCAGTGGGGATTCAGAGGCCGTGAACGGCACAGGGAGAAATTGTCCATCCTTCTCCCACTTGGTGGATTCGTACTGCATGCCTTTGGGATTACAGCTCAGCTTCTTACCACTAGGCCAGAAACAGCCTTGGACCGGATGGCAGGGCAGCCAGGAGTCTCATCAACAGTGTGAACTAGTTGGTACGCAAACACATCCACCTGAAACAGAACCAAGAAGGGCCTCCTAGAATACATGGTGTTGTGTTGGACATCACACCCTCTTCACGAGTTGGGCCATAGAGGAACATCCTTACTTTCTTAAAGGAGGTAGTGGCTATGGTCCAGCCCCAGACCCCACCCCTGGACACTCAGATAGTGAGGGGCACCACCCTGTGGGAATCTGCGTGGTCACTGACCGTACACCCCCCCCTCCCCAATGTCTGCTCTGGACTCCGTTTCTTTATGTGGGGGGGCCGCTCACAGTGATGCAAGGCCAACAGTTTCTGCATTTTGATCAGGATTAGCCTGGGGCAGGGGGCAAAAAAACCCCCAAACCTTTGCTGTCCAGATGACAGATTCTCATTCACAGTGACCCCCAGATGTGCAGAGTAGAGCGTTTTTGAGGGCCATGACCTTTGGGAAACACACCACAGGGCCTATCTAGCTGCCAGTCTGTTGTCTAGCCGCTGAGCTTAACCATTTAGAACACCCGGGATTGCTCCAGGCCCCTTCCAGCCCTGTCCAGGTCCCAGCCCCAATCTCCCCAGTTGCAGACTGAAGTGTTTTTCCCTGAGGTTGGAGCTGAGTCTCTCTGCACTCGGTCCAGTGGTCACTGCCTTCACTGTGTCCTCCTGGGCTGCTCCTGTGGGGAGCCGATGCTTGTTCTCCACCCTCCTGCCCTGGTGCATGTGGTCTGTGGCTTCATGTGGCTGGTCTGGGTCCCCGAGGACGCAGGAAGCTCGCTCCGGTTCAGGTGAGGGATACAGGGGGGACTGCAGCCCTGCTTGGCCATTCTCCAGGGAGATTTAAAGTCTCTGGAACCTGCTGGAGGGGCAGCTATGAGTCCATTTTGGCTCGATGGCAATGAGAGAGCAAGCAGGACATGGGGAGAGGCAAATGATGACGCAGACCAGTGGCATCCTGAAGGCTGAGCCAGGGGAGTGAGTAGTAGCATCGGAACCAAAGGTCCCTGGTCCGCACCTCCTGGGAAGACCCACTGGGCACCTCAAATGAGGGTGGGGGAGATTTGCTGAGCGACTCAGCCCCAGAGGGTGTGCTGATCCTGGTCTCATTCAACTCTTCAACAACTTCCTAAAGGTCCCCCGGGCCTCATCTTAGTGTTGGGGTCACAGCAGTGAACAAAACAGACCCAAAATATCCTCAACTTCATGGGCTGTGGTGACCTAGTAGTAAGAAGCTGTGCCACCATCCCAAAGACACAAATAGTTCGAATCCATCAGCTGCTCTGTGGAAGAAGGACGGGCAATCTCTTCTTGTGTAATTTATTGCTTCTGAAAACCTGCTGGAGGCTTAGTTATGAGTCGGTTTCAACTTTATAATATACAACAACAACAACAGGCTCCTTACCTTCTAATCTGGATATACTTAGAAAAATAATTCGGTAAAAAAATACTGTTGATTAGGTATTATTGTCATGACAGGAGTCCAAAACGAAGGCTGCACAGTGGAGTGGACTTGTGGGAAGGGGTGGTATAACAATGGAAGAATTTTACTTTTCCTTTTCAAAAAGAAGAGAGAACTAGGGGGAGGTTGGGCAGGGAGAAAAGTGCAACAATGAATGAATGAAAATCCAAAGTCTTTGTAAACTGTCATTAAAATTAATAAAATATAGTTATATAAGAAAAAAATATATACTGTTGAGTTGGATGATGATAGAAGATTGGAAAGGGTTAAGTCCTGAGGGGAAGGGGCTGTGCTGGGTGGGAGAGGGGCTGCAGTATTATCGCAGACTGGCAGAGAAGCCCCTCCCCACCCGCCAGGGTGAGGGGAGCAGCTTTGTGGGCTTCTGGGGGATGAGGCTGAGGGAGCAGGTACGAAGGCCTGGCCCTGTGTGAAGACCCGTGTGAAGGCCCGTGTGAAGGCCCGTGTGAAGACCCGTGTGAAGGCCTGGCCCTGTGTGAAGGCCCGTGTGAAGGCCCGTGTGAAGGCCCGTGTGAAGGCCCGTGTGAAGGCCCGTGTGAAGGCCCGTGTGAAGGCCCGTGTGAAGGTCCATGTGAAGGGCTGTGTGAAGGCCCGTGTGAAGACCCGTGTAAAGGCCTGGCCCTGTGTGAAGGCCCATGTGAAGGGCTGTGTGAAGGCCTGTGTGAAGGCCCACGTGAAGGCCCACGTGAAGGCCCGTGTGAAGGCCCGTGTGAAGACCCGTGTGAAGGCCTGTGTGAAGGCCTGTGTGAAGGCCCGTGTGAAGGCCCGTGTGAAGGCCCGTGTGAAGGCCTGTGTGAAGGCCCGTGTGAAGGCCTGGCTCCGTGTTTGTGTTTGCAGGAGCTGAGGGATCGTGGGGGTGGGTGGAGAGGAGAGAGCAGGCAGGAGATCCTGGGATGAGAGGTGGAGAGAGAGGAGGGCTTTGATGTGGGATTAATCTTAATGAGAGCAGGGCCAGCGGAGAGGAGAGAGAGAGAGAGGCATTGGTCGAAGTCCCCCGTCCTGTCCCGCCCCATGGGAGAAGTAGTCAGAATGAGGGTGCCCTCTGAGGCCGCAGCCAACACATTCCTTGATGGATTGTACATGTGGGTGGCAGTGAGGGGTTTGGCTGAGGCACCTGGAATGACTGGGGAGCCCTGTGTAGGGATTGGGGTGGCTGTGGGGGCAGTCAGGGGTTGGGTTTTGGCCATCCGTCACTTGAGATGCTATAGGGCTTCCAGGAAAGGCTGTTGAATCAGGAGTAGGAGACACTGGTCAGGGGTCCAAAGGAGGGTCCAGGCTGGGGACTGGGCAGCAGAGAAGCAGTTTGTCACCACGGTCAGAGGAGTGACTGTCAATGAGTGCCGGACACTTCTGCCCCAGCACAACCTCAGCCAAGCCTCCCCAGCACCGCTCCCACCCCCAGCCTTCCTTTTCAGGCAGCTGGTGTCTATGTGGGGGCAGAGGGAGAGGTGCTATTCTGGGCTCCCTCTGCCCCATTCTGAGTAGAGGAGAAAGTAGCCCAGCCACCAGCTTCTGCACCAGCCCCAAACTAGCTCCAGGCCCCTCAGAAACTAGGTCGCTCCAGCCGCCTCATCAGAGCCCTGGGCGAGGCCTCCACGATTCTGCCATCGATGAGACCCCAGCATCCTATTCCTGGCCAGCTGCCATGTACCTGTGGCCTCTCTCACTGTCCTTGTGTCGGAGTCAGATGAGAAACGACTGATTGACTCCTGCATGGCTCTGGTCTGGAACACAGGTTGAGACCTGGCTTAACTCTGAGCTGAGCTGTCACTGACAGAAGCTCCCCAGACTGACAGGGGACATTGGTTCATAGGAAATTCAAACAAGTCTGCAAGGCCCCACGTCCGCATTTCACGGGGAGGATTCAGATGGCAGAACTGCTTGGGCTGAACTTTGATTAAGCACACGGAGGGCTAGCTCTGAGAACAGACGTACAGACGCTGTGAAGAGTTAACATGAAAACTCTATAACACCCCCCCCCACACACACACACCCATCAGCTCTGTCATCAGACCCAGAACTCTCCCCCTCCCATCAACATCCCCCCTCCCACCAAGAGCTCCTCATTACTGTCACCTCTTCCTGGAACTTCCTACAAATGAGCAGAGTCCTGTGTGTCTGGTGTCTTTGGTCCATGGCTCAGAACTTAAGCCCATTACTGTTGAGTCAGAATATGCATAGCTGGCCCTCCAGCCAGTCTTCACGTGATTTACAAATCCTGTGTGAGGAGATAGCTCATCATTCTACCATGGAGCAGCTGGTGGATTCAAACCACTCACCTTTAGGTTGGCAGCACAAGTCCCTACCCACAAGGCAACCACGCCTGTGAAAAGGAGTTCTGAAAAAAAAAAAAAGAAAAGAAAAGGAGTTCTGACGGTGAGACAGGTTAAGTGTTGAGCTGTCAATCAAAAGGTTAATGGTTTCAATCCACTAGATGCTCTTTGAAAGAGTAGATGCGTAGCCTTGGCAGGCCTTGGGGGAGTACTGTTCGGTCATAGGGTCTCTGTGGCAATCAGCTGAGTGGCAGTGTGTTTTCTCCTTGAGAAATCCATCCATGTTTTCTGGGATAGCCACTTCTCTCTTTTTCACTGCTGTGTAGTATTCCATTGTGTGAACCCTGCATCTTGCTCATGGGAAGGATTTAACTCTGAGTAACACGAAGGCCTAGCTGGTGCCTGCCCTGCATCCCTGTGCCCACAGGCTCTGCCACAGTATCTGCTGAATGAATGAATGAATGTGGTGTTAGTTCCTGGAGTGGGCATTAGCCAGAGCTGGGCTCGAGCCGTGCAATGTGTGGTCACCATGTTCAGTACTGTTCCTTGGTCATTCTGAGAGTCTCACGTAGGACGGAGCGGTGGCTGTGAAAATCTCTGTGAGGGAGATTTTCTAAAAGCTCCTCAAGGGAGGCTCATGGAGTTGCTGCCCTATCCCCATTCTTTGGCAGGTATAGCCTCTCTCCGGGCAAGGGTAGACCACTGCTCTTTTTAAATCCTAGTTTTGGGGTTCTTTAATGCCCTGAAACAAAGACTCCATCTCCTCCTTGCAGAGTGTTAGGGGACATTCCTACACAGAACAGCCTGGGGCAGTGGATGCTGCAGGGATGAGGCACCCAGGCTTGGGGGGGGGGGCGGAGCCCTGGATCTGGGAGCCTCGCTGTGTGTTCTCAGGCACATCATTGCCCTCTGAGCCCTGCATCCTTTGGCAAAAACAAGAATCTACCTTTGTCTCTTTTGGGTCTTTAGCCCACCCTTGCTGCAGGGACTCTGGGGGGCCAGTGTGGCACTGTGACAGGGGTGGAGCACTTGGGGGGCATTGCAGATTGTCCTCTCTCAGCTGGAACACAGACTCTGTGTTCTCCAGGGAGAAAGTGGGCACCCAGCCTGGGGTGTGGATCCAACCTCCCTGCCCCACCCACAGCCTTTGATGGTGAAATGTGAAATCAGGAAGCAGCTAGCTTAATCAGTAAAGTTGTATCGAAATGAATCCATCAAGGCAACTGGGATCTTGATTTTTTTTTTTCCCCTTCTGATCAGTGGTTGTCATTTCCTGCGGAAACATAAAAGGTGACAGGGTGTTTTCAACAGAAAACAAAGTGAGCTGATGAGGGGGTAAACGTTGTTGAAGCCAGCATGCATCTTTGTGGGGAGAAGGGCACCTCTGAGTCTTCATACCTCAAGGCTGTCTCTGCATCCTAGACACCTGGTGCACATAGTGAGAAGAGGAATAATTTCTAGATGGTCTGTCTACAGTGCAGAGAATACACAACACATATCTCCACTCTGTTCCCATAACCTTAGCAGACATCACTAATCAATCACAGCATTCTTCTCTGCTGAATTCCAATGCTGCTTAGATTCCAGTCTGCGTATCCTCAGATCTGGGGTGTGCACTGAACCCTGCTTGTTCTCACTGGCCTGTACAGAGTCAAGCAGTCTGAAGACTTAGAGAGTTCTCCCTGTTGGCAGGAGGCTCTTCACCTTTGATGCAGGCCTTAATGAACGTGGGGGACATGAGTGGTTTGAGATTGACTGCTAATCTAGGGGCTACCAGTTCAAAATCCCCTGTGAGTACACGGGAGAGAGGTCTGGTAAGTGCTTCTATAGAGAGCATAGCCAAGAGCACCCTGAGGAGCTCAGTCTTGCTCACAGTGGGACTCCAGTAGCTTCCAGAGGTGGCAGATCTTTGCAGGAAGAGACCACCTAGCTTTGGCCTGTGTGGTGGCTGCTGGAATCAAACTGCCAACCTTTTCTCTGGCAGCCCTATACTTTACACATTATGCCACCCAGGTTCCTTGTAGATTATATAACTCCAGGCACAGGCCAGTTGGACTGTGAACAGGGAAGACCAGAGAAGAATTTGACACCTATGAACGGTGATGTTGGCCAAGAGTATTGACTGTACTATGTACTATTGAGGAAGTAACTTGACCTTGGCAGAAATGCAGCCAGAACGCCCCAAGGGTGAGCTTTTGTCTCCTAGGCTTTGGGCACGTTATCAGGAGGGATCAGTCCTTGGAGAAACACATCATTTATGGAAACGCAGAAGTTCAGCCAAGGAAGAAAGACCCTCAAGGAGATGGGTCAAGACCATTACCGCAATGATGAGTTAAGCTCAGGAGAGACTGTTAAGCTGGCACAGAACCCTGCGGCTTTCCATCCTCATATACACAGGTTGCTGTGTGTTGACACCGATTGCATGAATGGTGGACTGGACGTTTTCTATTGTTTGTGTGCTTGGAAATGATGCTAACTCATGGCGGGCCTCCATGACACGGTAGCACTGTCCCACAGCCTTACCCAGGCTGCAATCTTTATGAGGTCAGAGGCTCTAGAGGGGCAACAGTTCATTCCTCTACTACAAACTGAAAGGATGGCAGTTCGAAACCACCCAGATTCTCCACAGGAGAAAGACTTTGATAATTCACATCTTTACAAGACTTACGAAGATTAGTCTAGAAACCCCTATGAAACAGTTGTGCTCTGTCACGCAGGGCCACTGGGAATTGAATAACCATTTGATGATTAGGGACCTAGCCAAATTATTGAGGAGTCAGTTTGAGGACTAAGGTGCTTCTGATTCAGGCTATGGTCTTTCCAATTACTTGCTATGCATCTGCAAGCTGGACAATGAATAAGGATGACAGGAAAAAATTTGACACCTTTGAGCTGTGGTGTTGGAGAAGAGCACTGAACATCCCACGGACGGCCAAGAGAACAAACAGATATGTCTTGGAGAGGGTGCAGCTGGAGTGCTCTTTGGAGGCAAGAATGATGAGGCTTCGCCTCACATACTTTGAGCATGTTGCTAGGAGGTGCTATTTCTTGGAGAAGGAAATGATGTTGGGAAGGATGGAGGGTCAGCGAAGGAGAGGAAGCCCCTCAACTAGGGTGACTGACACGTGACTGCTGCAATGGGCTCTTGTGTGTCAGGAAGTGTGAGGACGGCACAGGATAGAGCAGGGTTCAGATCTTTTGTTCATAGGGTTGCTGTGAGTTGTACTTGATTTGACGGCACCCAACAATTACAATATTTACGGGAGTGATACCAGGTCTTTTCTCCTGAATGTTGGTGGGTTTGAACCATCAACATCTTGGTTAGCAGCCAAGTGTTTAACTGTTACTCCACCTGAGGTCCATATTGGAGGCTGATACCACATGTTCTTTCAAGCTGAATTCTCACCTCTCGCTGCTTCAGGAGGATGCATTGCAGCAGGGAGCAGGGCTTGACCTCCCACCTTGGTGTGACGTCATCCCTCTAGGCAGCTCTGCTCACAGGAGCCAGGAGACAGGAAGTGAAATTGACAGGTACTCAATTTGGGTGTAAGTTAGATGGGCCGAGCCTCTCTCTAGGTGGGAGTAAGGGCCCTATGAGTCACAGTGTGTCATCAAGAATTTTTAGTTGCATTTTTCCATTCCAAAAGCTTGACTCATTATTCTAGGTCGACAATCTGGAGCCAAATGACTGTGTCCTGAACGGAATGGTGATATCTGGAGCTGGTAAAGTACCTGGGAGTTTTCTCTGTTCCAAGAGCGACTGGTGGTGCAGCTGGGGCCCTGACAGCGAGGCTCTGCTCCCATCAGTAGCATTCCAGAATCTCTCAGCCCAGATTAGCACTTCTGCCCTTGAGCTGGTGGTGTTTCTTTTTCTTTTTCTTTTTTTTTAAAAA
Organism: Elephantulus edwardii; assembly: GCF_000299155.1. NCBI lineage: Eukaryota > Metazoa > Chordata > Mammalia > Macroscelidea > Macroscelididae > Elephantulus > Elephantulus edwardii. Next base: position 2,219,207 of record NW_006400018.1, read on the forward strand.
AAACAACCCTGTGGTTACAAACAAATAGCAATGACAGACACAGAGCCCCGAGAGTCTCACCCAGCCCACTCCGGCACGTTTTAGGGATGCTATGAAACTGCAAGCGGGCAGCCTTGTGTCATATGAGAACTGAGCGTGTGGGGGTAAGAAATTCAGATCCTCTCCAGTTGGGTTGTACAAAGAAGCACTTGCAGGAAGCTGCACAGTGGGAGCCGGTGTTGTGTCGGCTAGGAATGATGGGAGGGTTTTTCCATTTTCTCATTTTCCATTTCTCAAACATGATTATCACCCGGGACTTTTTGTGTGCGGGGTCCTGGCTGAATGGCTGTGATGTTTAGGAGTTCTGGTGGGAGTTCAGTGGGGTGCAGATGAAGTGAACTTGAAACTTGCCCCACGTTTGAGTTCCATTCTTTATTACTGATTCCTACATGTTTGAATGTTTGTGCAAGAGCTACCTAGGGGAACTGAACTTCCTTGGGAACATGGTCTGTCTTGAATTCTCCACTTCAATGAGGCTCAGTTTTTCCATCTGTACAATGGGAAATAATGGCTTTGTGGCAAAAGGATTGATGGGAAAGAATTCAAGGAACAATGTGTTGGCAGGTCTTGGGACTCAAGGGTCAAGATGTGGTGGCTGTCGGTGGTGCCATCTCCATCATCATCTCCCTCCACGTGATTAGCTTCCTTTGAAGGGAGGGTCAGCTATGAATCAGTAAACAACAATTAACCCTTGCTGTATACATCTTTCCCTTCACCTAACTTATCTATTACTTTTTAAAATTATTATTTTTAATTTGAATGGTTTCTAAATTATATTGATTTTCCATTTAGTCATTTATAGACATTTATTTTAGAACATGGATTACCTTTGATTAATGTAATGAGCAATGATGTCAGTCTTGAGACTAAGGTGTGCCTGATCCAGACCATGGTCTTCACAATTACTTGCTATGCATCAAAGAGCTGGACAATTACTAATGATGATAGAAGAAGAATCAATGCCTTTAAGTTGTGGTGCTGGAGAAGAATGTTGAACATACCATGGACTGCCAGGAGAACAAACAAGTCTGTCCTAGAGAGGGAGAAACCAAGCTGCTCCTTGGAGGCAAGGATTTTTAAGCTCCATCTCATATACTTTGGGCATGTGGCCAGAAGGGAGCAGTCTTTGGAGAAGGACATCATGCTTGGAAGGGTGAAGGGACAGGGCAGGAGAATACCACCCTGGATGAGTTGGATTGACACAGTAACTGGGCTAATGATGGTTGTTGTATCAGAGACAGTGAGATTGGCTCAGGACAGGGCAGGCTTCAGAGCTATTGTACACACAGTTGACTGAATGGCACATAACAACAACTACAAAAATTAACAGAAGTATTATTCTTCTTTCTGGTTATCATTAGATGCCAAGGGACAGGTTCCAGCTCTGTGACACATAGTGACTTTATGTGTCACGGAGCCAAACATTTCCTGGTCGGGTGCCAACCTGTGACATTATGTATGTTCGAACCCATTGTTACAGTCACCATGTTCATTCATCTCACTAAGGATCTTTTTTCTCTGATCTTTTCTTTTTCTGAGCACAGTGTCCTTCTTCAATGATTGGTCCCTTCAGGTAATATGTCAGAAGTAAGCAAAATAAAGTCTTGCGCATCTTATATGTTTATAGATGTTATAGGAAATATTTACTCCATGGCCCAAATAAGAACCACACCCTTGGGTCCCACCAACCTGTGTCTATAACACCTATGAATCGTCTTTGCTAGAAAAGAAAAGGCCCAAGGTGATGTTCTTTAGAATTCATTTCGATGTCAGGGAGGGCAGAAAGCGTCAATGAAGGGCTTGGTCCAAGTCCAGGAATGTTTGTAGCTGACTATGGCAGTTGATGTGCAATGTACATTATCCATTGCAAGGTCTCACAGGGAGGTTTCAATGGGCCTGACAATGAACTGTGAGGTGTGTGTGGCAGGGATTGGTATAAACTAACCAGAGGAGTCAAGTGGCTTACTTGTTCAAGGTCAAACTGTCACCAAGAGAAATAGACAAGACATCCTGCATTGAAATCCACTGTATGGACACTATGAAAATCTACTGTCAAGGACCTTCCCACAGGGCTAAGGGCCAATGATGTTAGCTTGAAGGCTAAGGTGCACCTAATTCAAGCCATGACCTTTTCAGTTACTTGCTGTGCATGCAGCTGAAAGTTTGACAATGACTAAGGATGACAGAAGAAGACTTGATGCCTTTGAGTTGCGATGCTAGAGAAGAGTCCTGAATATCCCAAGGACTGCCAAGAGAACAAACAAACATATCTTGGAGAAAATGCAACCAAGGTGGTCCTTAGAGACAAGGATGGCAATGTTTCATGCCATCTACTTTGGGCATGTTGTTAGGGAGGGCTAGTCCTTAAAAAGGACATTATGCTTGGAAAGGCAGAGGGTCAGAGAAACAGATGAAGACCATCAGGAAGGTGACACAGTGATTGTAACAATTGGCTCACGTATATTAAGATGGTGACCATGGAATAAGATGGGACTAGGTTCAAACTCATTGTTCATTGAGTTGTAATTACTCAGTGTCGTCTAACAACAAGTTGGGGGCCATTGAAAGCTAGAGAGAGAGATAAGATTCCAGTAAAGGAGTAACTTCTGTGTGCTGAGCTCTGTACAAAGGGGTCCATGAAGTCTCTAGCAAGAGAAAGTTCCCCTCATGGCTCTCTCCTTAGTTGTCAAGGTTGATCTCAAGGAAGATGGCAATGATTCAACATCTACAGAACCAAAACTCCCCCAAAGGAACCATGACCCTATGATCTCATGACTGTATCTCTCCTAGTCAACTGTTAACTAAAATTGGTTGAGGATCTTCTTTGTTGCTTCTTTGTTGTAGTCTCTAGGGAGTGTGACTCCTTTCTTTAGAGATTTGTCCCTGTTGATAACATGCCCAAAGTATATGAAACCGAGTCTCACCATCCTTCTGTCTAAGGAGCACCATTCTTGCTGAGTTTCTAAGACAGATATGTTCATTCTTTGGCTTCCTACTGTATATTCAGTGCTCTTTCCCATTGCCATAAGTCAAAGGCATCAATTCTTCTTTGGCTTCCTTAGTCATTGTCCAGCTTTCACATTATTGTTTTATGTGCCGTGCCAAACTTATTGTCTCTGACACACCTACCCTCATTACCCCAGCCACTGAATCAATCCATTTCATCAAGGGTCTTCTCTTGTGCTGTCCCTCCACCCTTCCTAGCATGATATCCCTCTCCAAGGACTGGTCTCCTTGCAGCATGTCCAAAGTATGTCAGACAAAGCCTTAGAATCCTTGCCTCCAAGAAGCAGCCTGGTTTCACTCTCTCCAGGACATACCTGTTTGTTCTCCTGTCAGTCCATGGTATATTCAATCCTCTTCTCCAGCACCACAGCTCAAAGGCATCAATTCTCTTTCTGTCGTCCCTAATTATTGTTAACTAATCTACCTGTATTTCTTCCGCTGTGATATGTATCCCTGTTAGAGACCCAGACAAGGAAGACTTAAGTGCATCAAGACTCCAAGTGGCTTCTGGACGAAACTGCTCCACAGGTCTGTGAAAGGGAGGACCCTCAATGAGATGGATTGACACAATGACTGAAGCAATGGGCTCAAGTGTGCTAGGGACGGTGAGGATGACGCAGGATAGGACAGGGTTCATAGTGTCGTTGTGAGTTGTACTCAACTCGATGGTGTAACAACAACAAGCTCCAGAGGTTAAAAGCAGATGCCTGCAGAAGTCTGATAGTTGATCACACCATCTGAACTTCAAAACTCCATGCTGACCAAGGTAAATGTGTCATCCTGGGCACATTTGGCCTATGTGCTGTGAACTTGCAACTTGAACGTGGTCAGATCCTTTCATCCCGCAACCAACAGCTTAGAACATCTCAATACTAGGAAGCTAGTTTCTGTCTTAAATACTTTGCACTACCTTGAGCAGTAAGGACTGTCTTTTGCAGCTGATAGAATAACTAAAGACCTGCTTCTCAGTTAAGGGTTACATATTGTTAGAAGAGGGTTGTCCTTGGAGAGTTATGAGTCGTACTTGACTCAATGGCACCTAAACAACAAAAACAGACCTTTCCCAATGCTGCAAGCAAAAGTGAGACTAATGTTCTTCTCTAGATACCATTTTAAAAGGGAAGAGGTTTTTTGTTTCGACCTAGCAGAAGCAGTTAACAAGCTTCCTCATCAAAACTGAAGGCCTCTGAGGTTTGCCTGTCTACCCTGCAATCTGTAGCTGAAAATTACTTCTTTCTGGTTCACAGAGCTGCACCTTCAAGATCTTCAGGGGTCGAGGCAGTTAGCCTGAGATGCTCAGCACCAGGGCAAAATGCTCCGACAAAAGAATACACTATAAAAACAGCTCACATGCACCGTCCTTCCTCTCCCCTATAGACAGAGGGAAACATCTCGCATTGCCCCTCTGCTCCACGAGCACCACCACCCACTCCACAGTCTCCAGAATGGGGCGGGGGGCGGGGGTGTCTCACATTCCCTGTCTCCTACATGCATGCGTATAAATAAAGCTTCTGTGTTTTCCACTCCAATCCCTATCTCAAGGTTGTCTTGTGGTGTGTGTGTGTGTGTGTGTGTGTGTGTGTGTGTGTGTGTTTCTGACAGGCAGCAGAACCCTGTTGCTCTGGCAACAGTCCTACCATTATGTGACTAGATAGATGGACTGGGTACTCAGTGACCTGCCCAAGGCCAAGTTAGACCACGAGTACCTTTTTTTTTTTTATTTTTTTTATTTTTTTTTTTTGACCACGAGTACCTTTTAGAGTCTCAGTTGTTTGTAACAGTAAATGAAAAACAACAGTAATGTCCACATTCAAAAACGTCACCTGTGTCTAATGCTTTCTAGTTTATGATGAGTGGGCATGTCCGTCATCCAACAAGTACTCATTACAGCCTCCCTTGACAGATGAAGAGACTGGGGTTCAGAGAATTTAGCCAGTAATCTAACTTCAGATTGTCTCCACTATCCAACGGATAGGTATTGGCTCCACGTCTGTAACAGGTTCATCTGGAACAGATCTAACTGATGCTGGCTGTACTATCATTAGTAACAATCTCTACTTCCCACCTGACCTGGCCTGGGGACTTAAACACAAGCCACCCTCACTAGCTTCTGAGACAGCACAGCAGGTGCCGGCGAACAGTTGTCATCGTAAACTCTGATGCATAGCGACGCTGAGTGTGTCAGAGTAGAACTGTGTCCCTTTGAGGTTCCAGTGGCTGACTTTTTTGGAAGGAGATTGCCAGGCTTTTCTTCCACAGCACTCATGGTGAACTGCCAACCTTTCAGATCCCAGTAGAGCACATTAACCATTTGTACTTCGTAGGGACTCCTGAAGCTAGTGCATGACCTTGAAATTCTAACTCCTGACCTCTTGCTCTTTGCTGTGACATCTCCCTGGGGGACGACTAGCTGTAAAGAAGCTTAAGTGAGGGGCTGGTACAGAGTGGCTGTTAAAGAGGCTTATAGGCTCTGGCATCTGCCTAACTCAGGTTCAAATGCAAGATCTGCACTTTCCTACAGGGTCAGTTACTTAACCTCTCTGAGCCTCAGTTTCCACATCTGTAAAATGGAGACAAAAACCACAGCTCCTTCAGAGCTTTCCTGAAGATTCAGGGAGAGAATGCATGGAAACCGCAAGCTCAAGACAGCTTACCATCAGCGTCCTTATTGCCGTGTGGTTGGTGAGAAGTTGTTTTAACCGGTTACTCTTGGGTGCCTGCCAGGAAAGGACAGCTTCTCATTAGAAAATATTGGCAGAAACTTGAAACTGACTGGAGTCCCTGGCGGTGTGGTGCAAACGGTTAATAAATACATTCAGCTGCTCACTCAAAGGTTGGAGGTTCTAGTCCACCCAGAGCTGTGTTAGAAGAAAGCCTGGTGATTCACTTGAAAAAGGCATCCATTGTCACCCTGTGGAGCCCAAGGTTACTGTGACACTTGTGAGATCGTCATGAGTTGGAACCCACGCGATGGCAGCTGTGAGCAGCGATGAGCTGACTGGCTTCCGGGATGTGAAGCGGGCGCTGGTCCACAGCCGAGAGTCCTGGGGCCACGTGGGAGCTTTCGGGTGGGGGCGGGGAGGGGCCCACCTGGATGCTCTGTGACTCGGCCTGTTTCACTGAGGAGGTGGGTTTGGAGTTGAGTTGCCAGAGTGGGAGGTGGTGGATGGGCGGAGGTGCGCAGGGGAAGGCTTCTGAGGTTTGTTTTCCCAGGAACGACGGTGGAGGCCAGGATCTGGAGAAGGGGCTGGAGAGAGGAAGGGGGAGCAGTAGGCTTGCCAGAGCTGGGGGGTCCACCGGGCAGGTGGGCTTGAGGGTAATGGAGGGAAAGCACCCAGGGAGTGGCTGAGTGGTGGAAGTGGGGTGCTTGGCCAGAGGAGGCTTTACCCCAACGAGGCTGGCCTTTTTCAAGGCCCAGCAGCGGCTCCCCACCTTGGCTGCTCCTGGGGAGCTTAAAAACCCCCATGTCCAAGCTGCCCCCGACAGTGGAGCACTGGGGGTGACCTCAGGCACCTTAGAAACTCCAGGGCTCAGGGTGTGCTGAGCTCAGCCTTGCCTTGTGGGTTTGCTAGCAATTTGCAAACTTGATTGTAACTACAACCTGCAAAGTGTTACCTGATTGAACACAGGCAGTCCCGGGAAAGCACTGTGGAAGCTGCTAGATATCAGGCAGCTGTTAGTCATGACCCAGACCCAAGCGCCAGCACCTTTGGCAGCACCGACAAGCGGATCTCAATCAGAGGCCCCACGTGTGGCCATGCATGGGAGCAGGAAGCATCGCTTGGACATGCAAAAGCCCCTTTGGGAGTTCGTCATGCAGAGCTGGGACCTGCACCGACCGGAACTTCACATGGTCCAGAGCCCTAGGCTGGCGAGCAGCTCTGTCAACCGCCGGCCACGTGACTTCCCCCTCAGGCCTCAGTTTCCTCCCCTGGACACGAGGTAGGTGTGCCTGCCAACCCGAGGTGGCTGTGAGGAGCGAGCCGAGGCCTCTGCTGGTGGAGATGCACTTTGCAGAGGCTGAGCTGCGCGTCTTTGAAGCCCTTGCCTCGGGCTGGGGTCGTCTCATTTGTATTACCATTAATACCACAACCTGGGTGATGTGCTCGGGTCCGAACTCCTCTGCTAGACGTGAGACTGGCTGCCAGAGACGGTTGACGTGTTACGGTGCTAACCAAAAACCCAACAGTTCAAGTTCACTCAGAGGCACCTCAGAAGATAGGGTGGTGATCTGCGTCCAGAGATCAGCCGTTGAACCCCCGGGAAGCACGGGTTCAGGCAGCACAGTTTCTGCTCCGTGGAGCATGTGGCCGCCATGGATCTGAGGCAATCCGACAGCCTATCGCTGTTTGAATTTCTCTTCCTTCAAGTTATTTGTGAGAGGGATGGGGGAGCTTGGTCTCCAACTTCCCGAGGTTGCCTGAGGACCCTTTAAAATGCAAAGTCTCGTATTTTTCAAGGCAGAGGCTCTGAGGCAGTAGGTCTGGGAGTTGGGGTGCAGGAATGTGCGTGATCACAAGTGTATCCTCAGGGCACGTGTTACAGGGCTGGTCCCCACAGCCACACGCACCATTCTCCTCCTCCCTCTTCTTCCTCCCAGAACCCCTCGTTCTGCTCACCCACATTGGGTATTGTGCTTGGGCTGTAGTATAAACAGATCCACTTTGAACCCTGCTGTGTTGTTGCTAGCTACCTGTGGGACAGTGACTCTCACTCTGAGCCTCAGCGTCCTTGCTGTTAAGCAGGGAGACAGTTCAGGACTCCATCCACATCACCTTGCATCAAGCCTCTTTCTGGGTGCTCCTTCCCCTCACCCCTCCCAAGGACCCCCCTCCTCCTGACCTGCAGGCTGAGCCCTCGTCATGCCTGCATCTCATATACAGGAAGCAGCTCTACAGTGGGTCTGTGTGGTGGACGTCCAGTGGACATGTGGCCTTGAGGACTAAAGTTCTGTGTCAGCAGAAGCCCTGGGACTGTGAGCTGTAGCAGAGGGACAGGGTAATGAAGGAGATGAGTCTCCAGGCAGCTTATGCCTGGGACCCCCTCAGCTGATGGCAGGAATGGTGAGGGTGAGGACAGTGAGGGCTCGAGCTGGAGGCTGTGTGCTACAAGGAGACGTCTGTCTCTATCAGACCTGGGAGGCCCAGAGCAGAGCCCCCTCTGTCTGAGAGAGAAGGCTGGTCAGGCAACCAGTCTACCGTCCAGCTAATGTAGGAACGCGGCTTCCCGGTTCTGTACAATTTGCTGTGTTTCTTTATGTAATTTCTTAATTGATCTTTACAGCGTATCCACCAGGTGCTGCTCCACACCCCATCCTTGCCCACAGCTTTATTACACTCTTACTTACAAACCCAAAATTTAATTGGGTGTATAATTGCAATATGCTAAGAACACTGCATGGTTCAAAATTGGGAAGGGCGTACACCAGGGATGCATCCTATCTCCATACCTTTTCAACCTATATGCAGAACAGATTATCCGGGAGGCTGGGCTCTATGAGGAGAAATGTGGGGTCAAGATTGGTGGACGAATTATCAACAATCTGCGTTATGCGGATGACACAACCCTGCTTGCTAAAACTGAGGAGGACCTGAAGCGCCTGCTGCAGAGTGTCAAGGACTGCAGCCTACAATATGGATTGAGGCTCAATGTCAAAAAGACAAAGATTCTCACCACTGGACCAGTTGGCAGCATCAGGATGGATGGTGAAGAGATTGAGATTGTACACAGCTTTAGTTTGCTTGGCTCCACAGTCAACAGTCTTGGCACCAGCAGCCAGGAAATTAAAAGGGGCATTGCCATGGGAAAGTCTGCTGTTAGGGACCTCTCCAAAGTACTGAAGAGCAATGGTGTCTCTCTGGAGACTAAGGTGCGTCTGATACAGGCCATGGTCTTCGCAATCACCTGTTATGCATCAGAGAGTTGGACAATGACCAAGGAGGATAGAAGGAGAATTGATGCCTTTGAGCTGTGGTGCTGGAGAAGAGTATTGAGAATACCATGGACTGCTAGGAAAACAAACAGATTTGTCCTGGAAAGGGTTAAACCGGGTGGCTCCTTGGAGGCAAGGATTCTGAGGCTCCATCTAACTTACTTTGGACATGTTGTGAGGAGAGACCGGTCCTTAGAGAGGGACATCATGCTTGGGAGGGTGGAGGGACGGCGCAGGAGAGGAAGGCCCTCTATGAGGTGGATTGATTCAGTGACTGGGATAATTGGGATGGGAGTGTCAGAGACGGTGCGATTGGCACAGGACAGAGCGGAGTTTAGGGCTGTTGTACATAGGGTCGCTATGAGTCGCAGGCGACTCGATGGCACATAACAACAACAACAAGTTGTGCAACCATCCCAGTGATCCCACCGTTCTGTTTCCATCACCACCTCCTCTCAGGCCGGCTCGAGCCCACCTGCAATCACTCACTCTCCATCCGTACCCTCAACCCCACGCAAGCCCCAACCTACTTCCTGCCTCGCTTGCCATGTGCTGTCCAGTTGACTATAGTTCTTTTTGGGGAACATTTCCTGTGAATGGGAGTGCTGGTGGCCTGCACTATCAAACCGAAGGCAGGTGGTTCCAATCCACAACTGCTTCAGGGGAGAAGGATGGGCAGACTCCTCCTGTGTGAATTACTGTCTATGAAAACCCACTGGAGGGTGAGCTGTGGGCTGGTGCTGACTCACAGTACCCAGCAACAACAACAGCCTAGCAATGGAGTCTTTTCCATTAATGTGGGCTTTCTCCCTGGCTTCTGTTGTTTTTGCGGTTTATTAATGCTGTATTGTTATGTGCAGCCTAGTCAATTTCTGCTGTTTGTTGTTGTTATGTGCTGTCGAGTCACCCGCGATGCATAGTACAACAGCTCTGAAGCTTGCCCTATCTTGAGCCAGTCTCACTGACTCCAACACACTTGGTCCCATTGGCCCTGTTACAGGGGTATTCTCCTGCTCTGTCCCTCTACTCTACCAAGCATGATGTCCTTCTCCAGAGACTGGTCCCTCCTGGCCAAAGTATGTGAGACAAAGCTTCAAAATCTGCCTCCTGGGAGAAACTTGGTTTCACTCTCCAAATCAGACCGATTTATTCTCTTGGTGGTCCATGGTATGTTCAAGACTCTTCTCCAGCACCACAATTCAAAGACATCAATTATTCTTCTGTCATCCTTAGTCATTGTCCAGCTCTCTGATGCATAGCAAGCAAGTAATTACAAAGACCATGGCCTGGATCAGGTGCACCTTAGTCTCAAGACTGACATCATTGCTCTTTAACACTTTGGAGAGGTTTCTGACAGCATACTTCCCCAGTGCAAGTCATCTTTTGATTTCCTGACTGCTGGTGAGAAATCTTTTGGGACAGAGAAAATTGCCCCATAGTTTTCTGGGCTGTGTGCGTTACAGGAACAGATCACCAGGCCTCTCTGCTTCGGAGCAATTGGTGGGCTGGAATCATCAAACTTTCAATTAGCAACCAAGGCTTAACTGTCACCCCACCAAGACTTATTCTACATGCTACAGCTCAGCTCAAACTCAACTTATTGCTGAAATAGTGGGAACCTACTCACTGCAGACCCTCCAGCAGGTTTTCAGAGGCTGTAAATCGCGGGTATTACTATCCCAGGAGCTGAGGTGGTGTAATCTGTAATGAGTTGCATTATTAACCAAAAGGCTGTGTCTGTTTGAAGGCTTGCATCCTCCAGCAGCTCTATGGAAGAGAGATGGGAGGTCTCCTCCTATTATAATTTATAGCCTATTATAATTTAATTGAAAATCCAATGGAGGGGTCGATAAGTGTCAGAATGGTCTCAGTAGCAGTGAGTGTCAGTTTGAGGGTTCCATAAAGAAGCCAGGGTAGTATAGTGCATAACCGGATAGGCTGCTAACCAAAAGATTGTTGTTGTTGTTGTTGTTGTTGTTGTTGATTGCCTTCAAGTTGAGCACGACTATAAACAAAAGGCTTGAAGCCCTCCACAACTATCGACATTTATCAAAACTCACAGGGTTTCTGGAGGCATGCTATTTAGAAGCGGATGCCACTCCTGCTTCCAAAACCAAAAGATAGGCAAATAGGCAGTTTAAATCCACTATTTGCTTCACAGAAGAAAGATGAGCAGTGTCCACCACAAATGTTTCATCTCTGAAACGGATGAAGAATCAGAACGGACTCACTCACAGTGGGTGTAGTATCCCATTGAAGGCTCCTGCACTCCCAGGGCACAATGGTTAAGTACATGGCTGCCACCCAAAAGGTTAGTGGTTTGAACACACCCAGAAGCCCTACAGCAGAAAATAAAAACACCAAAAATCCCGGTGAGGTGTTCCCACCAAGACTGTAGCCTCGGGAGCTCTCCTGGGCAGTTCTGCTCTGTTGCGCAGGGTCGCTATGAGTTGGTAGTGATCAGATGGCAGATAACAAAAACAAGTATCACATTGCGTGCTTAAACAACTGTCTGATGAGCCTTTGACAGTCGTCTGAGTTGTTTCTAGTTTTCTCAAGTTCCATTTTTATGTCATTTCACAGCAGAAGAAATGGCATCTCATGGCTTATAGCGGCTCCTACTTTACAACGGAAATTACTTGCAGGTTAATTTGCTGTGAAGTATCATAGCCAGACTGGGTTTTGCAGACCTGGACTGTGGTCCCCAAAGCCCCTGGCTTCAGCCCCCCGCCCAGGACCACCTCTCCAGCTTACTCTCGGCCCTTCTCCAGCTCTCCTTTGGAGGGGCAAGTGCAACTGGCCGCCAAGATTGACCAGAGCTGCAGAGAACTGCACATCCGTTTCATTGCAACCGTGGCTCCCCATTTTTTGCAGCAGAACTGGGACAGCCTGTGTGGTCTGGATGTGACCGGTCCCCCAGGCGAGAGGGCTGGGGATGCCCGGGATGGCACTGCTCTTGTTAATTAGCACGTCTCGGGTGGGAAAGCAGGCCCAGACCTCAGTGCTCTGCGTCACAAGCTGCTTTTTCTGGTCTCTGACTCACATGGGCAGTTCCCAGCCCATGACATCTCTGCCCTGAGCTGCCGTGTCTCCTGCTTTCTAATGCAGGACAGGGTACTTCCAGAGCCCAGGGGTTATGTCATGGTTGGGACCCGGGGACAGGGCAGGGCCCTCTGTCACACTGGACCTTCTGCCCAGTATGGCTTCCTGTGTTTGTGTTTCTAGCAGCAGTGGGGCTTCCCTGGTCCTCAGGCTTCGGGGCCTGCTCCAGGGAGAAAGGGCCAGGTGAACTTTATAGATAAGGAGCAACCAGAACATTTTGGGGGATGTGGATGGTCCAGGATGGGGTTCAGGTGGGCCTGTGTAGGGGCTAGTCTTTCCACTCAGAGAACCCAGGTAGGAAGGGCATGAGCTTGGAATGGTTGAATGTCCTTGACCTCCATGTCCCCTCCATGTCCCCTCCATGTTCCCACCACACCCCTGACCTCCATGTCCCCTCCACGCCCCTGACCTCCACGTCCCCTCCACGCCCCTGACCTCCATGTCCTCCCCACGCTCCTGACCTCCATGTCCCCTCCAAGCTCCTGATCTCCATGCCTCCTGCACACCCCTGACGTCTATGTATCCTCCAACCCCTGACCTCCAAGTCCACTCCACACCTCTGACCTCCCTGTCTGCTCTACACCCCTGACTTCATTGTCTCCTCCACACCCTGACCTCCACGTCCACTCTACACTGCTGACCTCTCTGCCTCCTTCACACCTCAACCTTAGTATCTGTTCCTTGCCCCTGGCTGGGTGCTTTGAACTCCTATACCAAAGCCTCTTTCTGGGAAATACTCATTTTTCCCTGGTGAGTGGAGGTCAGTAGGGCTGAGTGACCGCCAGCTGGGTGGCATCCAGGGCTGTGTCACCCGCCAGGTTCCTCCCTTCTGAAGGCTCCGTGTTCACATTTGCACAGTGGGCTGGCTGCTGCCCCTCCCCCTGCTGCTGAGCATGATGGGAGCATGTCCCCCCATCACTGAGCCCTGGTTTGAGAGGTCCTGTGATTTTAGCATCACCTGCTGGGGTGTAAGCCTCTCATTTTCCACATCCCTTCCCAGGCACGGGAAATGGTACTAGCAGGACCCGGAGGAGGAAAAGAATAGTCCTGTGTGGGGCTCTGAGCGGAAGCCCTTGTTATCTGCTTTCCTCCTGAGGAGATGTGTTCACTGTAGCTGGTGATTAGAACGCAAAAGCCCAAGGGCACAGGGAGCCTCTTATGCAGAGATTTGAAGGACGCTGAAGGGCCAGGGTGTGGAGGGGGCCCTTAAAGTGGTGTCTGTGCTTCTCACTGAGCTTCCAGCCCGGCTGTCCCTGCAGGGCAACGAGGACTGTCACATACTGAAAAGAAAAGCTGCTAGGAGTATTATATAAAATGTTACTCACCTGTTGCCATGGAGACAATTCTGACCGTAGAATTTCTAAGATTGTCAATGTGTGTGTGCGCGCGCGCATCAACGCACGATGTGAGTGACCATTTACAGAGCAGATTGATTTTCCACCCAGCCATTCACACACACACACACACACACACACACACACATCTCGGTTTATCACTTTAATCACAACAGCCTCAGTGTGCTGGTATCCTTCTTGCTCCCTTCTTGGGAGTCTCATGTCCACAAATCTTTCTCTCCAACCCCTCCCTGGCTTCTGGGCTTTGTCCTTGGCCAAGTGTTGCACTTTTGACCTTATGTGGTTGGCTATGGAGTTGTGCTACTAACCCAGAGACCACTCCTCTCTGGTGGTTCGAATCCACCCCTCCCCACTTTCTGAGAGAAGGATGGAGAATCTTCTGTGGCATTTACAGCCTCAGAAACACAGCGGAGGATCAGCTAACACTTTCTGCTTGATGGAAATGAGTTTGGTGGATTTTGTTTTGTTTTTTTAAAAAATACTTTTAGAAGTGAATGCCGTCCTGGTGTTCTTGTTCCCCTTACAGGCCTGTGTCTGGGCTTGTGGGTGGCGGGGATTGTAAAGAGGGCTCAGGAGAGCATGGGAATTCAGCTCTGATGACCAGAGGATCACTAGGAGTCAGACTTGATGCTGCGACACTTAGCAGCAGCAACCACAACTGTTTGTCTGAGAGCTGAGTGGTGGGGGTACGTTTTGAACAACGTTTAAAGGACCATATTATTGGGAGTTCCCCCTCTCTGTCAGATCAGTAAGCCTGGCCTTTTTATATGCGTTTTGGTCCACTTTTCTCCCCATTTGACGTGGTATCTTCTGCTGCCTCTCCTTCAGAGTGGCCTGCGGTGGTAACAGGCACCATCCAGTTCTGTCTCACGGTTGTGGAAGCTGAGGTTCGCGTGGTCCGTGGACACGCTGGGTCTGTACATCTCTGCTTTTCCTCTCTTTTCTTTGTGCTGGATGGAAGAAACCAATCGTTGCATCTTTGATGGTCACACACAGACGTTGACGAGTCTCGTCACTGCTCAGTTTATCATCTCGGAATCAGACTGCCACGTGCTTCTCCTGTGGAGCAGCTGGCTGGTTCAAACCACCTACCTTTTAGTTAATATCCAAGTGCTCAGCCATTGTGCCACAAGGGATCCTTTAAAAAGATTCTGTTAAGGCTGTAACGACAAGCAAAGCTGTGGACAGCGGGCGGAAGTAACACCGTCTGTTCCACTCGCTGGGAGATTGTTCCCACTCAGGGGGACCCCGTGCACAGCACAGGGAAGCACCCTGGTCCTCATCTCTGTTACCGTTACAGCCGTGTGTTGATCCATCACATTGAGGGTCTTCCTCTTGTTCACTGACGCTTTGCATAAAATAAGAATCAGCTCAGGAGCAGTTTTCTTCACTGTGTTTTTTATTACCCTCCTCAATTAAAAAAAATATATTATCAGGGAGTACCGGTCTTTGAAAAAGATAACATGCTTCAAAAAAAGTAGTAGTGTAGTAGTAGTAGTAGTAGTAGTTAGTAGTAGTAGTAGTAGTAGTTGTGGTTGTTGTTGTTAAGTTCTGTCGAGTCATAGGCGACTCATAGTGACCCTATGAAAGATCAGGACACCTGTATAACTTTTGTCCTTTCTCCAGGTTCATAGGGTTTCCAGAGGCAAGCTATTATGGAAGTGAATGCCACTCCTGCTTCCAAGCTTGTTTTAATTGGGGAGCTCTGCCAAACACTGTCCACTATGGGTAACCATTCTCGCATTTGACACATCAGTGTCACAGTGTTTGGCTTCACAGCAACTACGAGTTACCTCTGTACAGCAAGTGGACAGACCAGAGTTACACAACCTATAAGAACGTTTCACCAAAAACAATTAAAGGCAGACCTGAGGGCCGTGGAGTAGAGTCACCCACCTTTGGCTTGGGAGCATGGCTTTCCGTCCACTAGGCCAACTGCGCTCTCTCTCTATGCTGGGGGTCAGGAAAAAAATCCTTCCACTGGAAGGACTGAGACTGACCCAGTGATTGCAGCAACGGACTCGGCATATCAGAGAAGCACAGGACAGGCAGGCGAGGGCTAGGTTCGCTCTCTTGCTCATAGAGTCACTATAGGTCATAGTCGACTGGGTGATGGCCCCTAGCAACAGCAACAGTTCGAGTCCCTGGGTGGCACAGATGGTCAGGCCATCACCTGAGAGCGTAAAAGTTGGTGATTCCTACCCACCAAGAGGGACCTGGGCTGACAGGCCCGGCGATCTGCTTCTGAGAGGCCACAGGCGTGGTAACCGCAGGAGCAGTTCTGCTGCCCAAACCGGGGTCACTGTGTATCGGTCAGCCCTCTACAACCTGCTGCTCTGCACACAGACAGCCCAGCTGAGCCTCGTCACGCAGACCCCCACCACCTCCGGAGAGCCAAGAGGAGACACGGGGGCTAAACGGTTCACTCCCAGTTATGCGAATGGGGGGGGGGCGAAGTGACTGAGCAGATCCTGCTCTCCTGCCAATCACGTGCCCTGGACACAAGTTTGGGACATGCTGTGCAGGGCTAGCTAGGGAAAGTGGGGTCCTCACTGTGGCAGAGAAGTGGCTCATGGGTGAGATGCGGGTTGGGTGTTTTTTTTTTTCTTTAGAAGCCTGTGCATTCTCTGAAATGCCAGTCTACGACTAACTATATATTACATTTAAATCAGGAAAACACATGACCTTTCTCGTTTTAAAGCCAGATGAAGCAGCAGTTGAAATCGCAGGAAGGGTGGGGATGGAGCGACCTGGGAAAGCTCTGTGATGTGACAGGGAGCAGGACCCTGACAGCCTGTCAGGGACGGGCTCCTGGGGGACCAGGGCCAGGCACAGGTGATCTGGGGGACACAGTGTGGGCCTGTGATAGCTTCTCCCAGGGAAGGGTCTCACTTGGTTTGAGCCATTTTCTAATTTGAAGGAGGTATTGGGGAGAGAGAGGAGAAAGTCAGTGGGTTAATTTCAAAAGAAATGCAGAGAAAAATCAAAAGAATGATTTACCATCACAAAGACATAGTTTTATTACAAAATAAAAAAGAGAAGAGACGCTTTCTCTCTTCCGACAGTGTTGAAGCTGCGGTGGCTGTACAAAGAAAGCGGACCTGTAGGCGTGTGGGAGAGAGAGATGTGAGAGGGCTTTGAGAACAGAGAGGGTGTGATCACCACACAGCATCAGCAGCCGGCGGTGATGGGGTGCTCAGGGCATGTCAGGTGGAGTCCCGGGCACTGCAAACGGGCCACCAGGCTGTTCACTGAAAGACCGGCGGGTCAAGTCACGTTCTTTTCAAAAGCGTTGTGATTCTTGGATGATCTGGATGAATAAGGAAGATCTGATGATCCCTTGGAAAGTGGTGTTTTGTGAACAATACTGAACATCTCATGCTGCTGTTGTTGTGTGCTGTCCGGACTGACTCATAGCTGCCCCTCCCGTGGGTCTTCTGAGGCAGGTGATTACACAGAAGGAAGGAAATTGCTCATCTTTCTCCCTTGGAACAGCTGGTGGATTTGAACCACATGTCTTTGGGTTGAAAGCCCAGCTCCTTACCCGAAGCCACCAGACTTCCCAAAAGGACAAAAAACGAATCTGTCTTGGAAGAAGTGTGGCCAGGGTGCTCCTTACAAGCAAGGGTGGGGAGGCTTCATCACGTGCCACGGGGCATGTTGCCAGGCAGACCAGTTCCTGGGAAAGGACATCAATCTTGAAAAAGTGGGAAGTCTGTGAGAGAGAGAAGACCCTCAGTGGGAGGGTCTGACACCACGACCTGAGAGATAGACTTAACGGCAGAGATTAAGAGGCCGGGGCACGACTGGCCACGGCTTTGTTCTTACGTTCACAGGGCCATTGTGAATTGGAGCCAATTTCACAGCAGCTGACACAGTGTTAGTAATCTCCTCATAGCTGCCACTTGCGGTGCACAAGCTCTGTAATTAGAGACAGGGATCACATATACAATCATTCTCGGGGGAACAAGAGAACTGAGGCACAGAGAAGGGGGTGGCTGTGTCAAAGGGTGAGGTGGGCCCTGGCATTGCCTCTGTTCACTAGATGAACTACTGGAGGCTGAGAGAATGGAGCTGCTAACTGAAGGTCATGCGTCCAGGCACAGTGAACGCAGTGGAATGAGGAATGAATTGGCGTCTGGCACACGGTGTATTAGAAGCAATCATGCAGAGCTATTGCTTTGTGAGGTAGGGCTTGGAATGGGACTAAACCACGTACAGATGCTGCAGCCAGAAGCATTAACCCTTTGCTCAGGGCTGGGTCTATAATAACAGCTTTTGGCTGAAATCAAGTTCAAAAGAGGCAAGCAGCCAGCTTTCTGTGATTGTACTTGAAACCAGGGTAGTGTTTGAACTGCAGGCAGGGGTCAGGTGCTGGTGGAGGACACTAGCCTGGATTCCCTCTTCCTGCAGTGAGGAGCGGGCGGGCCCAGGAGCTGGAGCAAGTGAGAAACTGGGCTGTGCAGAGCTTGTGATGGGTGAAGACAGAGGAAGACAGAGCATACCCGTTCTGGCCTTGATGGGTCAGGGAAGGCTTCACGGAGGAGGTGAGGCTCCTGTGAATGGACCAGAGGAGGGCATGTCTTGCAGGGGAGATGGTCACAAAGTCGTGGTGAGCAGAGTCAGGTGCGGCTGATGTGAATTTCATCCAGCAGCTTGGGATCGGCGTGGAACCTTATCAGTGGCAGTGATTTCATTTTAGTTTCTTTTTTAAATGGAAGCTTTCTCTGCTGTCACTTTAACGCTTATATTTAGGTCATTGATTGAGCCATGTGCACCTGCAGCAAGCGAGTCACCCACAGCATCTATGATCACCACACAGTGACGCTGATTACATGCCTCAAATTGCACCATCACCTTCTCCGGGTTCTTCCTCCCCGGACAACATCAGATCTCTACTCCCCACAAGCCTGCCTGGTTTTTTCATTGGCCTGGTTTGATGCTGAATAGATAACCCTTTAAACAGGACCGTGCACATAGCTGGGAGCCAAGCTAGATGGTGTTTTGATGGGAAGAGGGCTTCAAGGGTTGTTTCTAAGGTTTCAGGGTCTTTGTTTTTTTTTCTATAATTATATTTTATTAATTTTCATAAACATTCACAGAGATTTTGGGTTTCCATTCATTCATTGTTGCACTATTCTCTCTACCCTCCTCCCAGTTTGTTCTTGTCCAAATGCAACAGTGCTTGTCAAAGCCAGTTCTGATTAATCTTCTTTGTCAATGTGTCCTTTGCCATTCCCTATCACTCCTCCCTGAGAGAGACTTCACCCTGAGTCATAAGGAAAAGGGGATGGCGTATTCTCTTAGCTACTTCCTGCTGAAAAGGGACGCTGTGGGTTTCAGGGTGAAGATCTTCTCTCACTACTCTAAAGGGCCCCTTTGGCAGTAGGAAACACATAGACTATTATGGAGATTGATTTTGGAATTTAGATGCACTCTTATTGATTGTGCTTGGCCGTACATGTTCATATCCTTGTAGATGTATCATGGGGGTGTTGCAACCTAGAAGACACAAATTTGACTAACAAGTTATAAGTACATGAGTCCAAAAATTATGGAAAAGTAAAAGAAAAGATTCTTTCATTGTTTTACAAACCCTCCCCCAGGTCCCCTCCACCATGTAGCCCTCGCTCTAGTCTCCTGTGATGACAGAAATACCTAGTTATACATCTCTTTTAAACAGTTTTCTCCCTCCTCTGTTTCAGTGCAGTATACATTATTGAACCCATCTTACTCAGTCTCTCCCCAACCCCAAGGACAGTCCCATTCTACAACAGTGGCATCATGTAATATTTGTCCTTTTGTGACTGGGATATTTCACTCAGCATAATGTTCTCCAGAGTCAACCATTTTGAAAAATATTGCATGAGTTCCTTGTTTTTTAATGCAGCATAGTATTCCATTGTGCGAATATACCACAGCTTCTCTAGCCATTCGTTTGTTGATGGGGGTTTCAGGGTCTTTGAAAGGCGATCTCAGAGCGATGATTTCTGGATTTCATTCTTCCTCAGTGGCCCTTGAGAAAGTTTCCAGGGGAATTTCACTTTATAGGCAGAGCTCAACGATATCGCAGGTTTCAGGCCACCACAATAAAGTGAATACTCCAATAAAGTAAGTCACGTGGAGTTAAGTCTATTCGTCTTAGCCTACTGGGTGTGCGATGCTGTTCTTAGGTGGTACTAAGCCTGCTGTGACTCACAGCGACCCTAAGAACAACAGGCCAGAAGCTCACCTTGTCATGTGGCATCCTTATGACTTCCTTCATCGTTACAGGCACTGTCCCGTCCCGTGGGGCTTCCTCCCTTTCACTGACCCCTCCTCTCTTTCCCAGAGTGATGCCTTTCTCCCAGCACTGGCCCTTCCTAACAACATGCCCAAAATATGTGGGATGAAGTTTCACCCGTGCCTCTAAGGAGCAGCCTGGTTGCATTTCCTTTAAGACAGAACTCTTTGTTCTTTGGATAGGCTTTGGACTATTCAGTGCTCTTCACCAACACCACGAACGAAAGGCATTGGTGTCTCCACTCTCCCACATTCGTTGTGCAGTGTTGTTGCATCCCATTGAGTCAGAGCTGACTCACAGCTGACTGTCCAGTGGGCCTTCAGAGACAGTAAATAGCAAGGGAGGGGAGCACCCATCTTTCTCCAAAGGAGCATCTGGTGGATTTGAGCTGCATACCTTTTGGTTGGCAGCACTGTTTCTTCTGCTGAGCCCCTGGCGTCCCCTCATTGTGTAATGGCGCAATGAAAAAGTCGAGAAGAGTGTGAGGATGACCGAAATGGGATGTTGTTGTTGTTGTTAGGTGCCGTTGAGTCGGGTACGATTCATAACAATCCTGTGAACAACAGATCTGAACCCCGTCCTATCCTGCACCGACCTCACAATCTCTGACACAACTGAGCCCATTGCTGCAGTCACTGTGTCAGTCCATCTGATTGAGGGTCTTCCTCTCTTTTGCCAACCTTCCACCTTCCCAAGCATGATGTCCCCCTCCAAGGAATAGCCTCTCCTGACAACATGCCCAAAGTATGTGAGAGTTTATCATCGTTGCCTCCAAAGAGCACTCTGGCTGCACGTTCTCCGAGATGTATTTATTTGTTCTTCTGGCAGTCCATGGAATATCGAGTACTCGTCTCCAACACCACAGTCCAAAAGCGTCAATTCTTCTTTTGTCACCCTTATTCATTGTCCAGCACCCAGCAGCACAGCAAGTGATTGAAAAGACAGTTTGTTCACCATGAGTCAGAAATAAATAAATGGCAGCAAGTTTGGCTTTAATGGTTTGGAGATACTAGAAGTTGAGGATTGCCTTGAAAGGAACAAGAGAAAGCTATCTGATATGCTGGCAATGTCCTTTCCATATCTTTTATACAGGTAGTCATTCTGTGGGCTTTAACCTAACTAAAAATAGAAAGATAGATTGCAGATTAACATTGTAATTAATAAATTATACTAATTAAAGGTAATTGATGTTATAAAGTGTGTATTAATGATTCAATGAAATTGTAATTAAATGAAAATATTTGTGAATGAGCAAATGAAATTCTACTTACTGTATTATAAAATCAGAGTGTATGAAAACCCATGTGATTTGTAAACTCTCATATTGCTGTTGTTGTGGTTGTTATGTGCTGTCAAGTCGTTTGCGACTCATAGCGACCCTATGTACAACAGCCCTAAACCCTCCTCTATCCTGTGCCAATCGCATTGCCTCTGACACACCCATCCAGATTACCCCAGTCACTGAATCAATCCACCTCATAGAGGGTCTTCCCCTCCTGCGCTGTCCCTCTTCTCTACCCAGCATGATGTCCCTCTCCAAAGACCTGTCTCTCCTTGCAACACGTCCAAAGTATGTCAGACGAAGCCCCAGAATCCTTGCCTCCAAGGAGTAGCCTGGTTTAACCCTCTCTAGGATGAATCTGTTTGTTTTCTTGGCAGTCCATGGTACATTCAATACTCTTCTCCAGCACCACAGCTCAAAGACATCAATTCTCCTTCTGTCCTCCCTAGTCATTGTCCAGCTCTCTGATGCATAACAAATGATTGCAAAGACCATAGCCTGTATCAGGCGCACCTTCATCTCCAAAGAGACACTGTTGCTCTTGAGTACTTTAGAGAGGTCCCTAAGAGCAGACTTTCCCATTGCAATACGTTTTTTGATTTCCTGGCTGCTAGTGCCAAGAGTGTTGACTATGGAGCTGAGCAAACTGAAGCTGTGAACAATCTCAATCTCTTCGCCATCCATCCTGAAACTCTCATATAAATAAACAAAAAAAGGGGGAAAAAGAGAAGAAAAGACAGTGGACCAGGTGCACCTTAGTCCTTAAATGAACACCATTGCTCCTCAATAATTTGAAGAGATCCCTGACTGTATATTTTCCCAGTGCAATATGTCTTTTGCTCTCCTGACTGCTGGTTTCAAATGTATTGATTGTGCATCCAAGTTAAGATTAAGTCACTGGCAGCTTTAATCTTTTCTCCATTTATCTCCAAAATGTGATACAGAGACATGAAGGGAGTCCAGGGGGTTGAAAACTGGTAGCGATAGATCTGCTCTCTGCGGGGATTACCACAAACTTCCAATTTTAGAAAAATGAAACAAACACTCCTCCCGCCACACACACACACACACACACACACACACACACACACCCCGCTCAGAATGTGAGAAGTGTCACAGAACTAACTGGGTGTGCCTGCACTGACATCGTTGCCTTTACCCAGCCCCAGAGGTCAGGTCTGTTTGGGTGTGTCAGAATAAATCATGGAGTCACAGGCTAAGATAAGGACTGCACCATGGGTGCCTTTTATTCTGAAATTGTCAGGTTGGGGGTGGCTCAGATCAGCTCACCAATGTGATGCCCCCTCCGATGACTCAGTCACCAAAGAGGGGAAGGGGCCCGTCAGGACACCAGTCCCTCCAGCTTCTGGCTGCTAACATTCATTTATCATTAATTCCACCAAGAATTCGAGGCCACAACTAGCAGGAAACAGAATTTAAAAATAATGGGGGGGGGGGAACAACCTGAGGTGATAGGAACCCAAGGGTGGAAAGATGAGTTTGTGGGGGAAGGTCGCCCACAGGATGCGTCATGCCAAGCCTTCAGTCTGTTGATGGGGCACTAGTCTGCTTCTGAGTTTCCTGGTGTCCGAAGACGAGAGCTAAGTCTCTGGCTCACTCTCACTGTCCCAGTGGACATCTCAAGAAGCAATAAAAAACAAGCTTCAAAAATCTTCAATGAAGAACTGCCCTGGGATGCAATTCTGTGAAAGTGGCTCTTTAGGGACAAAAGTAGGAGAGTTCTCTTAATGATTGGATGTAATACTGTCCTGGTAGGAGTTTGTACACCCAGTAGCCATGCTAAGTCTACAGCTGGAATTCCTGCTTAGGGGTTTCTCCAATGACCCTAAGGAGGACCCAGTCCGCATAAAAGACACATTGTTGTTGTTGGTATGTGCCGTCGAGTCGTTTGCGACTCATAGCGACCCTATGTACAACAGCCCTAAACCCTGCTCTATCCTGTGCCAATCGCATTGCCTCTGACACACCCATCCCGATTACCCCAGTCACTGAATCAATCCACCTCATAGAGGGCCTTCCCCTCCTGCGCTGTCCCTCCACTCTGTCCAGCATGATGTCCCTCTCTAAAGACCTGTCTCTCCTTGCAACATGTCCAAAGTATGTCAGACGAAGCCCCAGAATCCTTGCCTCCAAGGAGTAGCCTGGTTTAACCCTCTCTAGGATGAATCTGTTTGTTTTCTTAGCACACCGTTAATGTCTATCAGTGGTTTTTATTGGCTAAAGCCCATCTGCTTGATGGGCAACGTTAAAATCCCTTTGCTAAGTGAACACCCATTCTAAAGAGCATTTAGAGTGGAAGATATGGTGTGGATGGCCGCTGGTTAAACATCCCTGCTGGCCATGGTTGTTACAGTGCTTTAAGGTCATTGGTTCATGACCACCTGCTGCCCCTTGGGGGAAAAAGATGTGGCGGTCTGCTTCTGTAAAGATATACAGCCTTGGAAACTCCAAGGGGCAGTTCCCCTCTGTCAGATGGGGGTTACTAGGAGGTGGGAAGGACTGGATGGAGACAAGGGTGGTTTGGGTAGATTTTGTTGCAGACCAAACATGGAGTTCAAGACACCTTAAGGGGTGTGTGGGGAGTTGAGGGGTGGGGGTTTAAAGAAACACAAGGGAGGGGAAAAGGCAGAGACAGTGCAGCTGTCTGAACAGGGTGAGTGGGGGACAGGCAGGTAGGGCCCCAGAGCCACACTGGCCTGACTGGGGACAGACCTGCTTCTGATGTGTGGATGGCACACACAGCCCTGGAAGTCACTTTCTGTTTTTTCAAAATTGTAGGGATTTAAAAAAACTGTTATTTTAACAAAAGTTTGCAGAAAAGTTGGATTTTCATTCATTCATTGTTGCATACTATCTTCCCTCCCCTTCCTGTCCCCCTCCCCAAGTTTACTTTCTTTTTTAAAAAATAAATTCGTTCATCATTGCACAATTTCTTTCCTCCCCCACCTTTCCCCCTTCCCTCTCCCCAAGTTCACTTAAAAAAATATTCATTCATTGTTGCACAATTTCTTTCCTCCCACTCTTTTTACCCTCACCCAATCCACGTTGCAATGCACCTCTTATGTTGGACTGTTGTCATACATATAATACCTAATTATATATGCTTTTTAAACTGTTCTTTCCCTCCTCTATTCCAATAAAATGTTTATTATCTATCCATTCTTTTCCTAGTCCCCTCCCCAGTATTTGTTCTTTTGTGACTGAGATATTTTCACTCAGTATAATATTCTCCAGGGTCATCCTTATTGTGTGATTTATATGAGCTCCTTATTTTTCAGTGCTGCATAGTATTCCGTCGTGTAGATGTACCATAGTTTTTCTATCCATTTGTTTGTTGATGGGCACTTGGGTTGCTTCTATTTCTTTGCTATTGAGAATAATGCAGCAATAAAAATGGCTGTGGAGGAAGTCATTATCTGGCCACCTACATTTGAACCTAGCAGGCACCTGAGGGCTGCTGGGATCATTTTAGAGAAGCTGTGGACACTTGTCCTTAGCTGTGTGCTGACTCTAAGTCACGTCCAGCACTGACCACACGGCAGATTCCTGACAAGTCAGCTGCCACCTGAGAAAGCAGAGAAAGCTGTGGCTCAAAGGTGTCTCAGGAATCAGTGTCCCCTCACCTAACAGAGGGGAAAATGAGGCTCAGGTTCGGGGAGTGAATTGACAGTAGATATAACAGGACAGCAGGGGCACTGGAGGTTGAATCTAACTTCTCATTATAATATGGGAGACTCAGGTTCCATTCCAGCCAAGGCATCTCGTACACAGCCACCATCCATTTGTAAACAGGGGCTTGTGTGTGGCTCTGACACGAAACAGCTTTAAGCAGAGCTTGGAGACTAGGGGAAAAGGCCTGGCATCTACTTCTGGAAGGCAGCCTACCAAACTGGGGACCAGTCGCCTGAACTGTGACTGACTTCAGAGAAGATGCAGGACCGAACAGCTTTTAAAAATGCAAGTGGATTTATTCCACGTAGGACGAACGATGTAGAACTTGTAGAGCCCCCCGTGAGTGGGGTAACTGACCTGGTGGCAGCAAACAACATCAACAATATGATACAACAAAGGCTGATCTCCACCCAGCTCACTTATCGGTACTTTGATTACTCAGTGAAATACTGCAAACAATGTCAGCATGCACCATTG
The DNA here is from genome assembly GCF_000299155.1 of Elephantulus edwardii. Taxonomy (NCBI): domain Eukaryota; kingdom Metazoa; phylum Chordata; class Mammalia; order Macroscelidea; family Macroscelididae; genus Elephantulus; species Elephantulus edwardii. The sequence goes on from NW_006400018.1 coordinate 2,244,376, forward strand.
CGGGCTAGTTAAATAAATAATGACCTGTCCAGTGAGATATATGTGTGGGGATCTTCTAATGTGAACATGCAGGTCAGAAAGAGAAAGAATGAGATGGAGAGGCATGTATCGATGTGGAAGGGTCTCTGTGACTTATTGATGAGGGGATGAGGCAGGCTACGAGTCAGCAGACACTTTCCCCTCTGTGTGCACATAAATCCATCGTTGGATAAAAAGTCGGGGACGGGTGATATTAGAAAGTAGAGGATCTGAGACACCTTTTGCTTCTTTCTCATGGTCTTAAGTCCTGTACAGCCTTTTTGCTTAGCTGTGAGCCTGCATTTATTATAACATAAAGCTGTATCAATTTGAGGGGGGGACCTCCAACACTATCACTCATTTAAAAGCAGTTTCTTAAAAACCAGCAAAGAAATGTGTGCTTGTGGTAGAATAGCCAAACTTTTGGAAAAGTATTTATAAAAACTTAGAAAAAAAAAGCCAGCGTGAAGTGCAGAGTTGTCCAGGGGACCTTTAGGCTTGTGTGTTGAACGTCTTGCTGGAATTTCCGAACACTTGCACTTGAAGGCCGCATGCAGTGTCGCCGTTTCTACACACCAGGATTCACTTCTTGGTTTTCCACAGTGTTCGGCTCCTGGTTTCTGGTTTCTACCTATGAGCATTGCCATCTAGTCAGAACCAACGTAGAGCTGATACTCCAGCCGGTCTCTCAGACTATAAACCCCACAGAAGGAGATTGCCCATCTTTCTCCCTCAGAGCGGCTGGTGGCTATGAAATGCCAGCGAGGCTCAGCCTCTGGGTGACCAGTGTAACTCCCACCCCAAAACCGCAGGTGGTGAAGGACATCTTCAGATAGGATTTAGGTCCATTTGATGTCCTTGTTGAGTCAAGTTTATCTCCGCACATAGCGACCCTACTGCACAGAGTGGAAATGTCTCTTAGTGTTGCCTCCTTGTGATCTTTACTGGCAGCTTTGGTGGTCTAGTGGTAAGGAGCTGCACTGCCATTCCAAAGACATGCGGTTCAAATCCACCAGCTGCTCCATGGGGCAATGATAGCCTGTCTCCTCCTGTGTGATGTATTGTTTCTGAAAACCTCCTAATGGGTTGATTCCAACCCGAGGGTACCTAACAACAACTAGAGCGAATCCTCAGATCTCCTCTCCAATGGAGCTGCCAAAGAATTGAACACCTTTCTCTTAGAAGCCAAGCTTAACCCTCTGTTAAACAGGGGTCTGCTGGTTAAAGGCACAAAAACTAAACCCACTGCTGCCAAGTTGATTGTAATTCAAAACAACCCTATAGGATCAAGTAAAATTACCCACCGTGGTTTTTAGCAGGGGCTGGTGGGTTTGAACCACTGACCTTGCTGTCAGCAGCCACGCATGTAACCACTGTGCCGCCATGGCTCCTAGGTCAAAGGCACAGGCATTGTTCCAGCTCTCGGCAGAGTTTCTAATCACTTTTGCAAACAGCCTGTCAGCTCTGCTCAGCACACTTTCCTTCAACTTCCAGGGACCTTGTCAAGCAATAAAAGGGGAAACGGACTGCAGCCCGGTTAATCAACACAGACTCCTGGTGACCACACATGTGTCAGAGCAGAGCTGTGCCCCTTGGGCTTTTCAGTGGCCGAGTTGTCAGAAGTAGATCACCAGGACTTTTTCTCAAAGTACTTCTGGGTTTGGGCTGGCTCAAACCACCAACCTCTCAGTTGCTGAGCATGGCTGCTATTTGCACCACACAGGACTCCCTCCCCTGAACAACCTTTAAGTTTATTGGATCCAATCGTTAGCCTAGAAAAAAAAATATCATAAATCTCTGTGCTCCCGATTTGGGGACATTCTCTAAGGTATTTGTAAAAGTTGAACATAGTCCCACATTCAGAAACGCAGCACGCTCTTTCAGAAGGAACAGAGCCGGCGGGGATGTAAACATGGTACAATCCTTTTAGAAAACAGTTTTGGCAGTTTTTGAACAGTTTTTTTTCTTTGAACACACACCTCTAATACAATCCGGCTTTTCCACTCTCAAGTGTTTACCTAAGAGACATGAGAGCTTGTGTCCACACGGCGTGTTTGGGAATGGGCCTGCCAGTGTTGGTCCCCACAGCCCAGACCTGGAGCCCACCCAAACATCCGCTGACAGGCAGGACGGGGCAGGTGGTGGTGTGTCCACAGGTCTTAGCAACACAGAAAGAACACACATATGACAGTGGAGCAGTGACCCTCTGGATAGGCCCCTGAGGGAAGAAGACAGAAACCAACGTGTATATAAAACCTGATTCCATTTTTATCAGATTCTGGAAATGACAAAAGTGGCCTACTATTTACAGAAGACCTACCCGCAGTTGTCTAGAGCTGAGGTGGGGGTGTGACTGCGGGGCAGCGGGGTCTTGTGGGGTGTGGGGGTATTCTCTGTGTCTTGAACATGGAGATGGTTCCTCCTTGTAATCATTTGTCAGCGCCTCTTTGCTTAAAATAGGCATGTTCCGCCGCAGGTGAATTCTACCTCAGCAAAGATGGCTTTAAAAAAAAAAGTGGATTTACTCTAAGTAGAACTAACTACATAATTTGTAGGACTTAGTGAAAATGAAAGCTTAGAAGACCCTCTTGTTTTAAAATTAAATCTTTGAAGGCAGTGGCGGCAATGGAGCTTTTATGTTATGACCCTTTTGAGTGACTGTGATTTCAAAGTGTGTGTGTGTGTGTGTGTGTGTGAGAGAGAGAGAGAGAGAGAGAGAGAGAGAGAGAGAGAGGCTACTTCACATAAGTGGACTCTCACTATAAATGCTGTTTTCAAATTCATTTTTTTTAACTCCATAATCACAGTGAGGGTCATCTCCAAGCCAACAATCTAATGCCCCATCATCCTGCACAGAATACTCCAGAATCCAAGAATGGACTGTGCTGTCATTACTGACTGATCAACCTTCCTTTGAGAGTGCTTTAGGATGGGGTCCATGTTTCACAACGCACCTGGCCCCCACACAGTACAGGGAGTTTTCTGTGCATAGAGAAATTTCTGGGCCTTCGCCAAGCTGCCTGGGCCCCTCCGCCCCCAGGCTCGGTCTCTGGGTGTTGCTTAGAGGGTGTTTGTCGTTAGCATTTCCCTTCCTGGCTCTGTTGTTCTTGAGCTTTAAATAGCATGGTTAAGTTTCTAGAATGATCCACTTTCTTTAGTACTGAAGTTTCTGTCACCACTTCTCCTCCAGAGGCCCACAGGCCTCACCCACATGGTCTTGTCTCAGGAGATATTATTTCCTCAAAGGAAGTTCATAGGCCAGAAGACCAACTTGCACTCGAGTTCCTCAGGGGTCAAGGAATCCATGCTTCTGCCTTGGGTAGATCGATCACAAAGTATTTACCTCAGTGCTGTCATGATCTTAGAAGACTTTAGACCCTCAGTCAGAATCTGCTTGGAGAGGGATGTTATGCTTGGAAGGGTGGAGGGACAGCGCAAGAGAGGAAGACCCTGGATGAGATGGATTGACTCAGTGACTGGGGTAAGGGGGTAGGTGTGTCGGAGACCATTAAATCGGCTCAAGGTAAAGCAGGATGCAGAGCTGTTGTACATCAGGCCACTATGAGTCACAAGCAGCTCGACGGCACATGACGACACCGTATCACGCTTGGAGAGAAGAGTCTGCAGAAGAGAAGATTCCCTACAAGACGGATCGACACAGTGACTGCAGCAATGGGCTCAGGTGTGTCAGAGAGGATGAAGGTGACACAGGACAGGATTCAGAGCTGTTGTTCAGAGGGTTGCTACGCGTTGGACTTGATGTCTCCTAACAACAACCGCCACCAGCAGCAGCAGAAGGGAAGTTTGTATCCCCATAAGGCAGGGACGACACGGATCCATTTCAAGAGCAGGGAAGTTTCAATGTCTATTTTTTAACTATAAGCAGTTTGATGTTGGGCCAGAACAGCCTCTTGGGTCTCCTGCCACTGCCTTTTAGGGTCATGCTGATGGGGCCGTGTTGAGAGACTCGAGGTCAACCCATCCCTGTGAGTCAGGCAAACATGCTCTCGGGACCTGGTGGCGCAGTGGTTAGGAAGCCAGCTGCCAAGCAAGCCGCTGCTCCTTGGGTAAGGATGGGGCAGGCTGGTTCCCTAAAGATTACTCACTGTTGTAGGGTCCCTTCCTACTCCTAGTGACCCCAGAGGACAGTAGAGCTTCCCAATGACTTTCCAAGCTCTACATCTTTCTAGAAACTACCTCGGCCTCCTCCCACAGAACAGCTGGTGGCTCAAACTGCTGAACTTCTGGTAATCAGTTAGGTACTTTAACTACAGAGCCACAAGGGCCATAACAATGATGGCATTAGAAGCCCTACGGGGAAGCTCTACTCTGGATACATGGTCGCTAGGAGTTGAAATTCATTCGACAAAAGCGCGTTAGTTTTTTCATTTTGTGTTGTGTTGTTTTGTTTAACCCAGAGTCAGGCCACTCAGGCTGTTTAAGGCAGAAGGGACAAGGTGATCGCTAAAAAGTTGGTGGCCTTGGGGACATCTGCTGCCCCTTGGTTCCCACTTCTATCCTGCAGTGAGGTCCTGAACCAGGTGTTCCGTCACCTGCAGAGTTCCTCCTTCAGCTCAGCCTGTCCAAACTGGGTGGGAGGACAGCCCCTCTGCCGTGTGAAGACAGTGTCAGACAGGGCTTTGAGGAACTTCTGTGGGCACTGCTCTCAGTGGGGCTGATGAGTGAAAGCCCCTGTTCTATTGTAAGTAGGGGGTAGTGGGGTCTTTAGCAATCACTGGGAAGGAAATTCGGGGGGGGTCCTCCAGAGTGGGGTTCCCCCAGGAAAGGGTACCACTGAATGGTGAGCTCTGCCAGGGTCTGTGAGAAGCTGGTGATGTTCAGCTGGGCACACATAACCACGGGGAGGGAAGATCACACCTAACTTCAAGGGAACCCATTCCCAGATCCTCCTGTGCTCTGCCCTAAGAGATGACTGCCTGGGATTTAGTCCATGCATCTTGTCATATCAACTTGTCTTCAAGGCTCCTGCTCCTAATTACCTTTCTTCTGCTTTAATAGGAGTTGCTGGATGCTGCAAACATTTAATGCACTTGGTTGTTAACCAGAAGGCTGGAGGTTCAAATCCACCCAGACATCATTTTGAAGAAAGGTGTGATAATTTTCTTCTAAAATAATCAGTCACTGAAAAACCCATACAGGGCACAGTCTAACCCTGTCACACATGGGTCGCCAGGGCTGGGAGTCAACTGATTTCACAGCAACTGCTTCTGTCTGACTTAAATGGTGCAGACCTAACTCGTCTCTGTCCTCCTGGGTGAAAAGACTGCTCACAGCCATCCAGGCACCATTTAAATGTCAATGCTGGTGAATCGAGTCTAAGAGGGGTAATAAATCATTCTGATATCACATGGTTTCTCATTATTTTTTCCCCGTCTTTTGTTTGTTTGTTTCTCCTTTTTATCTCCAACAGAATTCTAAAGAGCTGAAATCAATAATTTGATACCAGAATGCCTTGTAATTTTTTGGCGTGTAACTTGGACAGAGCTGTATGAGTTGAACGGCAGAACTATAGAAAAAAATTCCCTCTGGCTGATGCCTTTCGGCTGTGGTGTTGGAGAGAGTACTAAATACCCTATGGACTGCCAAAAGTACAGATGGACCTTAGAGAAAGGGCAACTACCATTCTCCTTAGGACGAGGATGGGCAAGCTTCGTCTCACATACTGTGGACATGTTCTTAGGAAGGCCTACTTCGTTGTTATACATCGTCGCCTGCTCCAATCCACAATGAACGAATTTTTTTTTCCAAAGAGAAAAACGAACTGGGTGGGGGAGGGGTGGGCAGGGAGGAAAATGTGCAACAATGAATTAATGGAGGAAAAAATTAAATGAAAAGAATATGCCGTAAAAAAGATAATAATAATAATAATAAGCTACTTCTTGAACAGGGCTATCATGCTCGGAAAGGTAGATGGTTAATGAGAGAAAGGAAGACCCTCAATGAGATGGATTGAAACAGTGACTGCAGCAACAGGCTCGAGTGTGTTAGAGATGAGGACGGCACAGGATAGGACTTGTCAGGTTCAGATCTGTTCTTCGTGGATCACTGTAAGTTGTACTTGACAGCACCTAACAATACAACAACAAAGACCTGCTTATTAAATACATCTAAAAGATGAAAAGTAGAGTACCAAACTCTGTCTTTTTCCAATAATAAATACTATCCATGCAGGCACATTCACTAAATGAAGAACGCATTAAGAAAGATGTGCTTACACTTCCATGATACGTCTTCAAGGATATGAACATGTACGGCTAAGCACAATTGATAACAGTGCATCTAAATTCCAAAATCAACCTCCATAATAGTCTATGTGTTTCTACTGCCAAAGGGGCCCTTTAGTGAGAGATCTTCACCCTGAAAGATACAGCGTCCCTTTTCAGCAGGAGGTAGCTAAGAGAATACACCATCCCCTTTTCCTTATGAATCAGGGTGACGTCTCTCTCAGGGAGGAGTGATAGGGAATGGCAAAGGACACACTGACAAAGGAGATTAATCAGAACTGGCTTTGACAAGCACTGTGGCAATGGGACAATTAAAACAGACATTCAGGGCAGGGGGGAAGAAGAATGAACTGGGGAGGAGGGTAGAGAAAACAGTGCAACAATGAATGAATGAAAACCCAAAATATCTGTAAATGTTCATTAAAACTAATACAATTTAATAATAATTTTTTTAAAAAGAGAGAAAAATGTGCTTCCCATGAATTCTAGGTTTCTTAATGATTGGTACAAGCATAGGTGGCCTAGTGGTAAGGAATTGTACTGCCAACACAAAGGCAGGTGGTTTGAGTCCCCCAGATGGTCCTTGGGAGAAAGATGGGCAATTTCCTCCCACATGGTTTACAGCCTCTGAAAACCCGTCAGAGGGTCAGCTAAGAGCCAGTTCCAACTCAACACTAAACAACAACAGTCCAGCATTCTTCCTAAGACATTAGGATGCTGAGACTGTCTCGCCTACTTTAGGCATGTGAACAAGAGAAGCCAGTTCCTGGAGAAAGACATCATGCTTGGAACATTGAGCGTCCGTGATAAAGGGGCAGACCCTCAATGAAATGGACTGACACAATGACTGCAGTCGCGGGGGCAGACACAGCGGCAATCGTGACGATGGGGGAGGGTGTTGCTCTGTTGTAAATGGAGCAGCTGTGCTTGCCCTGGCTCCCTGGTCCAACATGGCAGACGAAGCCACCCGGCAGGTGGTGTCAGAGATCCCTGTCCTGAAGACTAACCCTGGACCCCGAGATCACAAGTTATGGGTACAGCGACTAAAGGAGGAATACCATTCCCTTATACGGTATGTGGAGAACAACAAGAATGCGGACAATGATTGGTTCCAACTGGAGTCCAACAAAGAAGGGACTCGGTGGTTTGGAAAATGCTGGTACATCCATGACCTCCTCAAATAAGAGTTTGCCATCGAGTTTGATATTCCTGTCACGTATCCCACTACTGTTCCAGTAATTGCAGTCCCTGAACTGGATGGAAAGACAGCAAAGATGTACAGGGGTGGGAAAATATGCCTGACTGATCACTTGAAGCCTTTATGGGCCAGGAATGTGCCAAAGTTTGGACTAGCTCATCTCATGGCTCTTGGGCTAGGTCCATGGCTGGCAGTAGAAATCCCAGATCTGATTCAGAAAGGTGTGACGCAGCACAAAGAGAAATGCAATCAGTGAAGGATCAAATCACTGAGGAAGAAAAGAGGAGCCTTTGATAAATAAGATTTCTTACTCATCTAACTGCTTCCCCCTTTTCCCTTCCATTCCTACTTGGAATTGCAGCAGGCAATGCTGGGGAAAACCAAAATGGTATTGCTATTGAGTTTCTAAGTTAGGCTGCAGAAGAGAATGGAAAAGACTTGGACCTTCGAAAACCAAGAGGCAATTATAAGCCCCTCCCCAGATGGAGCTATGTAAGATCCTGGGGTAACTGAAAGTAGGGACATAGCTTTTTTGGTTTCTGGAGATAACCATTAACAAAAGCTGTTTTCTCTGGTGGAAAAAAAATGGAGCAGCTATGAGTCTGAACTGACTCAATGACCCCTGATAATAGCAACAACACCACACACACACACACACACACACACACACACACACACCCTTTGTTTTACTGTGATTTGCTTTATTGCTATTTGTAGCTATCACACTTGTTTTTCTAAACTGAAGGCTAGTTTCAGCCCTAAAGTTGAACAAGTTGACTGGCACCATTTTCCAGAATCCCGTGCTCATTTTGTGTCGCTGTGTCACATATTGGTGGTCCCCGTAATATTTCAGGCTTCTTCACTCTTCTGATGGACACTTAACAGACTACAGGATAGCGTCAACACAACTTTCATTTGCACAGGGAAACCAAAGTATTCACATGACTTGCTTCATTGCATTTGTTTTACTGCTGTGGTCTCACCCTGGAAATTACAGTCTTTCTGAGGCAATGCGTGTAATTGTTGCTCGAGATGTTTTATTTTTATTTTATTTTTATTATTTTTGTGTGCGTGTACCGTCAAATCAGATCTGACTGGTACAGGAGGAGATCGTCCCTCCTTACCCGGCAGAGCATCTGGTGGATTCGAACTGTGCGGCTCTGGGATTGTAGTTGCAGCTCCTTGCCACTAGGCCACCAGAGCTCCCCCTCGAGATTTTTAACACAGGTCCTATTCCAGCTTACTGTGCTAATAATAATTATAATGATAGCATCATCGAGGGAGAAATAAATTTTATGATCACAGATAGCGATGGTATCCTAACATTTTTCCCTTTCTTTTTTTAATGCAATATATATATGTATTTTTGCAACATATATATTTTTTATTATTAATTTTAATAGACATTTACAGAGCAACATATATATTTTACAGCATAGTCTTCCCATTTAATTCCCCCCATCCATTCATTGTTGCACATTTTCCTCTCTGCCCACCCCTTCCCCCCAGTTTGTTTTTACTGTTTGAAAAAAGTTCTTTTCATTGTTATACAATCTCCCCCCAGTCCACAGTCCTCTTTAATATGCATTTCTTTTTCTGTGATCTTGTCATGAAAATAATACCTAATCCTATATTCCTTTTAAACAGTTCTCTCCCTCATCTGTTTCAATGCAGTGTACAGTATTATCCCCTCTTTTCTTAGGTTCCCTTAACCCTGACGTCAGTGGCACTATGCAATATTTGTCCTTTTGTGACTGAGATATTTCACTCAGCATAATGTCCTCCAGGGTCACCCATTTTGTATAATATTTCATGAGTTCTTTGTTTTTCAGTGCAGCATAGTATTCCATTGTGTGAATATACCACAGCTTCTCTAGCCATTTGTTTGTTGATGGGCACTTGGGTTGTTTCCAACTCTTTGCTATTGTGAACAAAGCCACAATAAACATGGGTGTGCATGCATCTGCTTGGGTGGCAGTTCTGGTTTCTTCAGGGTATATCCCAGGAGTGGAATTGCTGAGTCAAATGGTATTTCTATTTCCAGCTTTTTGAGAAAGTGCCATACTGCCTTCCATAGTGGTTACACCATTAACATTTTTATTGATACACACTTTTGCTTTAGAAAAGAAGGATTGGATGATTAATAGGACTTGAAAACATGATTATACATTAGGTTATTATTCTATGGAAGGACAGGCGCAAGAAGGGCCCCCGGGGGACAAAAGAATAAAGTGGACATTGCTAACCTCCTGCTAGGGAATTCTAGTGGCCTAATTGTGAGGGTTAAGAGAGCTCTGGTGGCCTCGTGGTAAGCAGACGTCCTACAAACCAAAGGCACACGGTTCTAATCTTGACAATCTCCTCCTGTGCAAGTAACTGTCTCTGAAAACCCATTGGAGGATAAGTTATGGGTTGGTTCTTACTTGACAGTATACAACAACAGTGATATGGAGTTCTGCAGTTAACCCAAAGGCAGGTGGTCTAAGTCTACCAGATACTCCTCATGAGAGAGACGGGAAATTCTCTCTTGTGTGATTTAAAGTCTTTTAAAAACCACCTGGAGGGTCAGCTATGATGAGATGGGTCCTGACTTGATGACACACAATAGCAACCAACTGTTTATTCTTGTGTTTTAAAAGCAGATGAGAGAAAATGCCCAAGTTCTTAGTCTTTGGATTCTACGGGATTTATTTGAAAGAATACTGAAAGGGCTTTTAAGTTGTCAGCATTTAAGCGAAGCCTTGCACATGAATCATATCCTGTTTTATCAAACTTGCAAAGGTGACATTTTAGAAAACAGTGTAAAAACATGCGAGGAACTATCTTAAAGCTGTTCCCATTGAGCACAGTTGACAAATTAGCCCTAGGGCCGAGTCCGGCCAGTGCCTGGTTTTGTCCAACTGGCCTGCTAATAGTGAGCTTTCATTTGTAAATTATTGGAAAAATAAAATAAACTGAAAACTGTTTCATGACACATAAAATGATATCATATTGACATTTTCACATCCACCAACAAAATTCCATTGGAACACAATGGCCTCAGTCATCCATGTATGCGTTGTCTGAGGCGGGTTTCACGCTAGAATGGCAGGGTTGTAACAGATGGCATGACCAGCAAATTAAAAAATATTCACTATCTGGCCCTTTACGTAAAACTTCTCTGGCTTCTGCCCTCACTCACAGACTCAGGAAAGCCGCATGGAGGGTCTAGCATGGCTTGCAAGTATAGATCAGAATATGCTGTTAGGATCAAGTGGTCTTTAAGTTTTCTCTACCGTCTCTGAAAACTGAGAAGTCTGGGGAAACAATTCATACTCAAGTGATAATGGCTTACCTTTCAAACTGGCTCCTGAAAAGGTACCAGCTTAACTGCTGAAGTGTATTCTGAAGTGCCACCAGGACCAAGGGGTTTCAGGCACTAACTATGAACTGAAGGTAATAACTTTGACAAAAGAGCTCCTTGCAGCATCACTTGAGTTCAGCGCTTGTTAACAAAATTTTGTACAAATCAATATGTCCAGTTGGTTACAAACCCTCACCAACTTCTCTGGAGGCCAATCCTGGCCTCTCCTAAGCTCGCAAATTATTTCCCAGGCCCTGCAGAAGCCTTGCAGAAGCCCAGAAGAGCCCAGGCCCCCATGCTCTCCAGCCATGCACATCAATTATGTACTGTGTGGTGTGGGCAGGACAGGGTGGGATGGGGGCAGCCAGAAGTCATTTCACTCCTCTCTTGGTCTCTGAAGCACTCACCTCTGCTCTGGGCCTTCAGGAAGCTGTGGGAGGTGCCCAATAAGTTACAAGCAGACAGGACTCGAGCTCCAGGCTCCTGGAAGGACGTTGTGCAGCCCCTCACTCATCTGTGCACTGAGATTTCCTCCAGGGGCAGGGGCAATTAAGAGAAATGCGGCAAGATGGGCAGTAAGAGTCTCTCTGCCTCCCCCGGCTCACCAGGCTACACCAGCCATGCTCTGCTTGTCGGGAAGGGTTAAACGTGGCTGAGCAGACCTTGGAGTGGGGGAGAGGCCGGGAGAAGTAGGGTATGGGCGGTAAACCCAAATGTCAACAGGATGCAAGCCTGGGTGATGGGTTGGTGGCCCTGCCCTAGTTCAAGGGCGGCTGATGTCCCCAGAGGTTAAGGTTTCATGTTCAGGGACACCAGCGTTTCCCTCAACTCAGAGACCTGAAATTCTATGTGAAATCTTCTAATGTCAAATATTAACCAAAAAAAACTCAAAATGCAGATCTGGCCTCAAAAATCAAAGGTTCAAATCTACACAGAAGTACCTTGGAAGAGATGCTGATCTCTTTCTGAAGATTAGTAATTTAAATAGTCACTGTGGGGAAATTGTGGATTCAATGAACAGGTTTTCATGCATATGTTTTTAAAGGTATTTTATTTTGATAGTATACACAGCAGAGCATACACCAATTTGTATATAAAATACAAATTATGTAGTTGTAATTCAAGGACACTGATTAACATTCTTTTAAATGTAAAACCATATTACTCTCTGTTGCTAGGTTGTTTTTCACCTGTCAACGTAACAGACACCTATCTAATTTTCCGAGTGGCTATTGTCAGTTTGATCCCTTATAGAGAAACACTCAAAGGAAAATAGTGTCTATCAGTTTTGTGACACTAGTATTTGATTTGGAAAAGACTTCAGGAGATATTTTTGGTGTCAGATGTAGAGATGATCTGAGGATAGTGGTTTCTGGGGTTCCTCCAGTCTCCGTAGCTCTAGACAATCTGGTAGAGTCTGTTAAAATTTGAAATTCTGTTCTACATCCCCCCCTTTTGATCAGAATCTTTTATCAAAAAGTTCATAATGGTAACCAGGTGCTATCCAATTCGGCTCTCATGGCAAAAGAGTTGTTATTCTTGGATAATCAGCTAAACCTTATTCCTGACACCTAATAATAACAACATTCCTGATACCCTCTTTTGTTGCTCTGGGGGAATAAAGAGCAACTGTTGTGCCTTAGACACCTGCTTTTGAACTTTTTTTAAAATTATAATTAACATTTATTATTATATTGTTGTTATTGATTGCCTATGAGTCAAGCATGCCTCATAGTGACCCTATGAACAAAAGGCCTGAAGCCCCTCTACAGTCATCAGCATTCATCAAAGTTCATAGAGTTTCCAGAGGCATATTGTTTAGAATGGATACTACTCCTGCTTCCAAATTATTATGTGAATATTACATATGAATATTTATGTTAATTATTAAT
>NW_006400018.1:2257271-2260624 GCF_000299155.1 Elephantulus edwardii
TCATTCATTGTTGTACTTTTCTCCGCCCCCCCACCCCCATTCACGCCTCTCCTTGAAAAGCAAAAGAAAAACTCCTTCATTGGTACACAATCCCCCTGCACACCCCCCAACCCCACCCCCACCCCAAATATAATCCACTCTGCAACCCTCATTCCATACTTTTGTCATAAACATAATGCCCTAAAATATAATACTTTTAAACTATTCTCTCCCTCATAGACTTCAATGCAGTAAACATAATTTATCCAGTTTTTCTCAGTCTTCTGCTTGCGAACTTTTAAAGCCCCAGTTACTATGCAATAAACTAGGAGGTGGGTCAATTAACCAAGATGTCCCGCGGTGGCCTAGTGACTAGGAAGTTGCACTGCTAAGTCAAAGGCCATGCCTCTCTGTGGCTCCATTCCATCAATAACCCTTCTCAAGAATGACAGGCTAACTCCACCTGTTCAATTTACAGCTTCAGAAACTCAGGAGAGGTTCTGCAATGAGGCAATTCCAACTCAACGGCAATGATTAGAGCCGTTGGGCTGTTCTGTCTTGTTTTGAAATCTCCCAATGAAGGAACCAAATTTTCTGCCGTGTTTGATTTTTATTCTCTTTTTTGACAATGCTGTTGTAAATTCATCTCTCACCTGTGTGTACTCTCATCACAGTGAGAAAGTTCACGGAGTTTTACTCTGACACACCTGGGGTTTCCATAAGATAGATGTGACTCAATGGGAACTTTCTTTACATTGAATTTGGCTCTTAGGCCACCAATTCACAGCCTCTGCGGGGAAATGCTCCTGGAGTCAGGAGATGGGCCTCGTGTCTCCATCCCACAGGCCTCTTACTAAAGAATCCATTTCCTCATCCCCAAAAGGAGGTGGCGGTCTGGAGCATCACAGACCTGTCACCAGGTGTGGCACATCTTCTAGGGAGGCATCTCAGACGTATGGACCAGCCCCCACAAATGTCTCTTTCCCAGGCATGGCAGTGAGGCCTGGTGACGAGAGAAGTGAGCCCGGGACCCATTCTGGTAGGGTTTGAGATTTTGTCCGTGGCTCTATTATCCAGGGGGTGATTTTTCAAAAAGCATGTTTCCAGGGCTTTTGCGCCACTCCAGGGACGGCAGTGGTGGTCCAGTGGAGAGCTGTCCCTGATCAGTGTGGGAGGCCTGGGCTTCAGTTGGCCCTCGTGCACCACCTGCCCAGCCTCCAGCTGTGACGGGAGGCTTGGACTGTTGCCATGATGCGGAACAAATTTCACCAGCACATCCAGACAAGAAGGAACCGCTAGATGGACTTCCAAGGGGCAGCCGGTGCAAGCCCCATGGTTCACCCCTCTTGGACGTCCGAGATGCGGCGTCTGGCTTCGTTGTGGATGTGGGTGCCAGGAATCGGAAACCACTGGCTGACAACAACAGCAATCTGAGAGGGACCAGATTTTCTTCCAGCTGGGTGGCATGCCAATGGCAACATCGCCACCCAAGGCCTGTCTACAGCCCTCCGCCCACTGGAGGAAGCCTCTCAGACCGGAGATGCGCTTGATGCCACTGACTGAGACCCTGGGGAGGGGGCGGCTGATCAGATGGCGCCGATAACCTTGCCACGCGCGCACCAGGCTGCTTTCCGGGTTGGGTGTGGGCGTTTTCCTCTTAGAGGAGAATTAGCTGTCCTTGAGTCAATGCATGAAGTGGCTCCCTTGTCCCTTATCCCTGAAGTGTGTGGACATCCCCTGGGGCCGGCCAGGTGGAGCCCAGGTCCAGCGTTCCCTAGACCTGGGTTCCAATCTCAGCTCTGCTGCCCACTCAGCTCGGCAAGGCCTTTACTTTTTCACCTGAGAAAGGGGATCATAACGTTCGCCACCACTTAGGATTGCTACGCTTGGTTAGGCATATCCAGTGCCTGTAACAGGGCAGGTGCACAGAGGAGCAGGCAGGACGAGGCCTGCATGGAAGGCTTGCTCACCATTTATGAACCGGTCTTCAGTGAGTTGTTTGTAAACATATGGAGTCTACACATCTTCATCGGTTTGAACCCACCAGTGGCCCTGTGAGAGAAACGGGCAATCTCCTCCTGCTATGATTTATAGACTCTGAAACAGTGCAGGGTTGTTACAAGTTAGAACTGACTTGGCAGCAGAGAGTTTTTTGAGTTTTCACCTTGCGGAACTGAAAAAGTCATACAGCGAGAGATCTGGTGACCTAAATATACCTCGGCCCTCAGGAGGGTCTCTGAAGCTGGGACAGAGGTCTTGGAGGCCCCTGGGTGGGGGGGACCTCCCTGGGTCCTGCAGTAATGGGCACATTGGCCAGAGGCCTGTCTGGAACCTTCAGGAAACCTGAGTAGGTCTGATGGGGCTTACGGGGGTGAACAGGAGAGGCGCAGAGCTAATCTGTGTCTTCTCATTGTTTGAACAGGGGCGAGAAGGCAGGATGATGGTGAGGTCCATTACAACTTTCCAACCAACCAGCCTTTGTGGGTCACAGGTGCGAAGGCTGCAGCCTCTTCTATTTATGGAAAGACACGCCAACAAAGACTCCCGCAAGCTCCTTCTCAAACAGAGAGAAGCAATTAACTGAAGACTTCCTCCCCCAAAGAAGAACTTGGCAATAGGATCACTTTCTCCAACCCACTCACACCAGGTCTGCCTGCTCAAAGGCCAGTCACGTTTCTCCCTTCCACCCTCCTTCCCTTATTACTATCTAGGTGGACCCAACTCAGCTGAGTCTCTGGCAGGTCTTCAGAGGCTGTAAATCATACAGGAGGAAGTTGCTTGCCTTTGTCTCGGGGAGAAGCTGGTGGATTTGAACTGCCTACCTTGGAGCTAGCAGAGCAACTCCTCAACTGCTAGGTCCCCAGCGCTTGTCGGAGCTGGTTGGAGTTGAGCTACCAATCCAAAGACAGGAGGTTCAAATCCCACCAGCTGCACAAGAGAAAGACAAGCAATCTCCTCCTCTGCAATTTACAGCCCCTGCAAACCCTCTAGTGAAGCTGTTAGGGGTCAGCTCTGGCTGGACGGCAGTGAGCTGCGGTTGAGTGTGGTGGCCCCTTTTCCTGAACCAGGGAAATTGCAAGACCAGGGCATGCACGCATGCGCACGTGTGAGTGTGAGTGTGTGTATGTATGCAGGCACACACATGCACGTGTGTATGTAGCAAGGAACTCAGGACCAGCTTTAGGAATTGGCTCAAGAGACCCCCAGGGCCAGGGGTCGAGGGTTTCCTCTTTGTCTTAATGACACTGAACTGAGACGACAGTCTGGTCATCTCACTGGCCCTGGCCCTTTTGGGTGTCAGTCTAAAGATGAAGGTATCCTTGTCTCAGCCATGTGTAAAAGGAGCAAGGGCCACAGGGGGACAACAGCCATAT
>NW_006400018.1:2262019-2272449 GCF_000299155.1 Elephantulus edwardii
GGGGTGCTTGGAAGGAGGGACGTCATCTCATATTCTCTGGGACATGTTGTCAGGAGATGCCAGACCTTGGAAAAAAACATCATGCTGGGAAAACAAAGGGCCAACAGAAGAGAAGAAAGCCCTCAACAAGATGGACTGACACCATGTTCATGGCAATGGACTTGAGCATTGCAGAGCTGGTGAGGATGACGCAGGACAGGGCAAGGTTTAGACTCATTGTTCACAGAGTTGCTGTGAGTTGTAGTCAACTCGATGGCACCTCGCATCACCGACAGCATGTTATTGTCATTGTCATGTGCCATCAAGTCCCAATTTCTTACCACTAAGGCACCAGAGCTCCCGATAACACCACCACAGAGGATTAAAACACCAGTCCAAGCAAATACTGCTAGGGTGTCAGACAGTAGAAACCAAAATAGTCATTCATCAGACCACATCAATGATTCCAATTCAGCACAGAAAGGGAGGTTTAGGAGTGGCAGGGAGCTTTGGTGGCCTAGTGGTAAGAAGCTGTGCTGCAATCTCAAAGGCATGCAGTTCGAATCCACCAGCTGCTCCACAGGAGAAGGATGGGCAGTCTCCTCCTTTGTGATTTTACTACTTCTGAAAATCTGCTGGCGTGTCAGCTGTGGCTCGGTTCTGACTCTCTGGCCCACAACAATCACCACCTTAGCCCTGGTGGCATAGGCCTGGCATGTTGGATGCATACCACAGGTTGATGGTTTGAATCTACTAGTCATTCCGTAGAAGAAAGATGTGGAGTCTGTGAAGATTTATGACCACAGAAACCTCATGAATGGAATACCAGGGGTCAAAATCAATTTGTTGGTTATGCGTTTGTTTTGGTGTTGGTTCATGTATATGTAAAGCAAAAGGAAGCAGCCCTGTTGGTATAGTCAAAAGGTTGATGGTTCAAACACACCAGCTGATTGACAGGTGCTTCCATGAAGATCACTGCCTTGAAAACTGGACAGTTCTGCTCTCTTGTATGCGATTTTGATGCGTCAGAATTGACTTGATGGCAATGGTTTTTGGTCTATGTGAAGAGGGGTCACAGGGATTCAGCGCTAGAATTCTGTTCCTGTCTGGCTGGTACACCTCATAAGCACAGGGAATTTTATACTGTCAAAAAGAAAGGCAGTCCTCAAACCCAGAACCAGAACCACGCCGACGAAGACGCACCAGAGACCCAGGGGAAGCCTGTTGTTGTCGTTGTTGTTCTTGCTGATGTTGTGTACTGTAGCGGGAAGCCTGTTGTTGTCGTTGTCATTGTTGTTCTTGTTGATGTTGTGTACTGTAGAGGCAGAACAGACCCACAGCTGACCCTCTGGGGCAAATTTTCAGGTACAGTCAGTCGCATGGAAGGAGACCGCCCATCCATCTCCCATGGAGCCGCTAGTGGCCTCGAACAGCATGCCTTCGGGATTGCAGCACAACTTCTTACCACTAGGTCATCAGAGCTCCCTGCCACTCCTAAACATCTGTGCTGAATCGGAATCTTCCACATTATCTGATGATTTACTATTGTGGCTACTAATATTAGGGGAAGCCTGTAGGAGCCCCCAACGGCCAAAGTCGAGCATCATCCCAATGGGACAAATCAAACAACAAAATAAAGGAATGTTGGAGTATAACCTGAGGAGTCCCTGGGGAGCAGTGGTTAAAGCGTTCAGCTACCAACAGTTCAAATCCACTAGCTGCTTCAAGGGAGAACGACGTGGAAGTCTGCTCTGTAATGTTACAGCCTTAGAAACTCCAGGGGGTAGTTCCACTGTGTCTTACAGGGTTGTTAATGTCAAGAGTGAGCCTGATTCAGGCCATGGTCTTTTCAGTCACTTGCTGTGCTGCTGAGAGCTGGACAATGACTAGAGGTAACAGGAGAAGACCTGATGCCTTTGAACTGTGGTGTTGGAAATGGGTACCGAATAGCCTGTGGGCTGCTAAAAGAACAAACAGATATGTCTTGGAGAAGGTGCAGCCAGAGTACTCCCTGGAAGAAAGAAGAAGCTTCATCTCACATACTTCGGTGATGTTGTTTGTTGTTGTTGTTGTTATGTGCCATCGAGTCGCTTGCGACTCATAGCAACCCTATGTACAAGAGCCCTAAACTCTGCTCTGTCCTGTGCCAATCGCACTGTCTCTGACACTCCTATCCCAATTATCCCAGTCACTGAATCAATCCACCTCATAGAGGGCCTTCCTCTCCTGCGCTGTCCCTCCACCCTCCCAAGCATGATGTCCCTCTCTAAGGACCGGTCTCTCCTCACAGCATGTCCAGAATATGTTAGATGGAGCCTCAGAATCCTTGCCTCCAAGGAGCCACCCGGTTTAACCCTTTGCAGGACAAATCTGTTTGTTTTCCTAGCAGTCCGTGGTATTCGCAATACTCTTCTCCAGCACCACAGCTCAAAGGCATCAATTCTCCTTCTATCCTCCTTGGTCATTGTCCAGCTCTCTGATGCATAACAAGTGATTGTGAAGACCATGGCCTGTATCAGACGCACCTTAGTCTCCAGAGAGACACCATTGCTCTTCAGTACTTTGGAGAGGTCCCTAACAGCAGACTTTCCCATGGCAATGTGCCTTTTAATTTCCTGGCTGCTGGTGCCAAGACTGTTGACTATTAGAGCCAAGCAAACTAAAGCTGTGTACAATCTCAATCTCTTCACCATCCATCCTGATGCTGCCAATTGGTCCAGTGGTGAGAATCTTTGTCTTCTTGATGTTGTTAGGAGAGGCTATTCCTTGGAGAGGGACATCACACCTGGAGAGGTGGAGGGACGCTGAAAGAGCAGAAGACGCTCAACCAGAGGGTTGACATGGTAACCGTGGCAATGGGCTTGAGTGTGTCAGAGGTTGTGAGGATGGCACAGGATAGCATAGGCTTTGGAGCCCTTGTTCATAGAATTGTTATGAGTCATACCCTACTCGATTGCACCTATCAACAACAACGATGACAACTAGTGCTGAGATGGTGAAAAGTGTTAGCATAATGCCTGGGAAAGTAGGTCAGTGAAGGAAAGGAAGAGCTTCAACAGGATGTGTTGACACAGTGGCGCGGCCATGGCTGTAAGCACAGCAGAGCCTGGAAGGGCGGAACTGGATCAGGCAGGTCTCATCCTGCTGTTCCCAGATGGTCAGGAGTGAAGGACCTCAGGGAAAGGTCATCATAAAGTGGAAACAGGCATCACGCTTTCATGATGTGATTCCAGAGCCCCACCCTGGAACCACGTGGCGTATGCGCTCCTTACTGTCGAGTGGAACCGACTCATAGCTGACCCTCCACTGGGATTTTGAGGCTGTAAATCACACAGGAAGAGATTGCCCGACTTTCTCCCGAGAAGCTGCTGGTGAATTCATCCAACCAGAGAGGCCGGTTCTTTGGATGAAAAGCATGGCTCCCTGTTAACAACACTATCAGAGCTCGCTGGAAGAAAAGAAGAAATACAGATATATACTTCCTGGGAGCTTATTTTGTGGAATGAACTTCATGACCACTAAACTAGGAGGAGGGTCCCTGGGTGGTCCGAATGGTGCACCCTGCTCCAAACAAAAAGGTTGAAGGTTTAAGGCTCCCCACAGGCACCTCAGCAGAAAGAGCTTGTATTCGGCTTCTTAAAAAGCTGCTCTAAACTGAGCAGTGGCCACGGCCTCACCAGCGCTGCTGATGCCTGCCTGTCTCCATATGTGATCGAGAACAGGAAGCTCATAGGCTCGGACTTCAACAGACAAATGTACCCAGCAAGATAAGACATTGTTAGGTGCTGTCGAGTTGACTGAGTCATAGTGACTCTGTGAACAACAGATCAGAACCTTGCCCTCTCCTGTGACACCCTCGTGATCTTGACAAGCTCAAGTCCACAGTCACAGTCACTGCGTCAATTCAGCTCATGGAGGCTCTTCTCCTCTTCCTCTGACCCGCCATCTTTCACAGCGTGATCTCTTTCCAAGGAATAGGCCCCTCCAGAAAACATGACCGAAGTATGTGAGATGAGATGAAGTATCACCCTCCCTGCCTCCATGGAGCACCCTGGTTGCAATTCCTTCAACGCAGACTTGTTTGTTCTTTGGCAGTCCATGGGATATTCAATATTCTTCTCCAATATCACAATTCAAAGGAATCTAATTTTCTTTGGCCTTCTTTATTCATTCTCCTTTTAGCTTTGGGATGTAAGCAAAGAAATTGAAAATACCAAGGCAAAAAAGAAAAAAAAAAAACAACCCCAAACATAGAGATGGTTTTGAGAGACCATAAAAATAAACAGATGAAACTTAAAAAACAACAACAACAAACAAACAAAAAAAACACCACCAAACAGGCGAGCTCTGGTGGCCTAGTGGCAGGAAACTGCACTGCAATCCCAGAGGTGCACAATTCAAATCCACCAGATGTTCTGCTGAAGAAGGAGGAACAATCGCCTCCTGTACCAGTCAGATCCAATTTGATTGTACACACATAAAAGAAATACAAATAAAAAAAACCCAAACAAAACACCATCAAACAAAACCAAGGCTTGGATCAGGTGCACCTTAGTCTTTAATATGGCAACCTTGCTACTTAGCACTTTCAAGAGGTCTTTGACAGCAGGTTTCCCCCATGTTACGTCTTTTGATCTGTTGACTGCTGATACTGTGGGTTTTGATTGTGGATCCAAGTAAAATGTTGACAATGTCAGTCTTTAATTCTTCTATCTATGATGTTGCCTGTTGGTCCAAGGTGAAAATTTTTTTCTTATCTTGATTCTGAAATGCAACTTGTATTAAAGGCTGTAGTCTGTGACCTGCTTCAAGTGTTTCATGTCCTCCTCACATTCAGGAAGCAAGGTTGTACCATCTGCATAAAGGAGGCTGAGTCTTCTTCCAATCCTGACATCACATTCTTCAAGGAGTCGAGCTTCTTGAATTATCAGTTCAGCACGTAGATTGAATAAGGACAGAAAAAGATGAAGAGCTTTGCTTTATTATAGGATTACCTTCAAGTTAGAGCAGGGGAGGCAGGCACACCTGGCTTCATTGTACTTCAGACACTGTGTTTTTAACAAATGAAGGTTTGTAGCAATTCTGTGTCAAGCCAGCCAGTCGGTTCCATTTTCCCCACAGCATGTTCTCACGTCACGCCTGTGTGCCACATTGTAGTCATTCTTTCAATGTTTCAAAGTTTTCCCACTACGCTATTGCACACCTAACAGACAATAAAACTTTGCTACTAAGTCAGTCTTGACTCATATGGACTTTCAATGGGTTTCTGGGGTCATAAGCATAGGAATCATCATCGACTCAGCAGCACATAACCAGGGAAACTGGTAGTCTAGATGGTAGAGAACTGTGCTACTAATCAAAAGGTGGCCGGTCTCTGGAAGTTCAACTCCACCAGTGGCACCACTGCAGAAAGACAGGTGGTCTCCTCCCGTGTGAATTACAGCATCGGAAGCAGCACGAAGTGTGGGCATGAGCCAGGGCACAGGCTGTTTGTTGGGTATGTGTATGTCAGCTGCTTGTACGTGATGCACCTGGCTGCTCTCCAGGTGCCGGGAAGATGGGAGAAAATAGGAAAACACAAACACAAACAGTTAATGGATAAGCCAGAGCACGGGGCACACAAGGGGGCCCAGTGGATTTGGGGGAGAAGGGTGATCATGTGGTTGACACGCGGTGTCACTGTGACTGCCACGCTAACAAGTCTCCTTTATTTCAGTGTTGCAGCCTTGGATGGACACCAGGTAGGTGGGGACACTCCCCCCACCCTGGGATGGTCTGTACTTCAGGGGGGAGGGGATGCCAAGAGAGGGGTCCAGGGGCCTGAATGCTGCTCCCTTCAGGAGGGAGAGGCTTGCAGTCCTCTTGGGGAGAATGGGTTCCTGGGGTGAGGATGGGAATCACTCTCCTTCTCTGCTGTGAGAGGTGTGGAACTGGGTGTGGGCCAGGCCTCAATCCTGGGAGGGAGTCAGGGAAGGTGGGAGACCCCTGAAGGCAGAGAGTGTGCTTGCTCAGAGAATCTCATGTGATGCAACGCTTTGGGGGATCATTCTTTCTCATCTTTTGGGGTGACATGCAGGAGTGGCAAGACATGGTGTACTTGGGACAGGGACCCAGAAAGGAGAGAACTGCCTTCATCCAGGATGGGGCTGGGGGTCTCTAGGGCACCCAGAAATCCTTCCCCAAGAAAGACCATGTCCTCCTTACTCAGCTCCCCAGCACACTCCTCGCACTTTCCAGCCTTACCTCCCTTCTTTACCTCATATTCTCTCCTTTCCTCCTTCCTGCCTGCTGGGCTGAACCATTCATTCAGACCAAGCATGAATGAGCCAAGTTTCTTACTGTGATCTTGAACTTGTTTCATGACTTCCCTGGGCTTCACTCGGTCACCCAGAAGCCCACAGGCTTGCCTGGACTTTGTACCCTAGAGGTCTTTGAGGAGAAGTGAGTTTCCAGGTGGAAGGGGCTGGCTGGGAGGAAGGCCTGGTTCAAGCCTTCATCTTCCTTTCTCTGCCTCAACCCCCCCTTTGTTTCTCTCTCCTTTGTCTTACTCTGTTGCTATTTCGGGCCTTCCTTGGGGTGCGCCTCTTTTCAAGTCAGGATGCCCGCCAAGCTGGTAAACAGCTGAAGGATGTGGTTGTCCACGAACTTTCCAGTGGGGCCCCTGTGAATGGATCCCTCAACAATGGGGCTCCCCTGTGCCTCCCCTATCCTGAAGGCTCCATCCCATCTTCACGGAACCAGGATGGGGGTCCGCCAACAACAGCCAAGAAGGGCTCAGGGGAGAGGCCACCCAGGCTCCTGCTGCCCCTCTCCAGAAACCATGGAGGGTCTCAGTGAGGGTGGAAGTGGAAACCACAGATGAGCGATAGGGCTGGAGGGGGAGCAGTAGATGTACCCCATGAGGTTTCCACTAGAAAAGGTCGTGCGTACAGGCCAGGGAGGTCCTGTGTCCCCTGGGCAAGGGCTCGGAGCTGGTGGACATGGTGGGAGAGCCTAGTGGGTGCAGGACCCAGGACAGTCCTGCCTGCACCTCCTCTGGACCTGCCCCTTAGGCTCTCCTAGCCCCCAGGGGATGCATTCTCCCTGAAGGATACAGGGACAGACTGAAGAATGGTGTGTCCTCCAACTGGACACCCACTTGGGAAGCAAAGAAGGTTCTTTAGGGAGCACATCACCACCCCAGTCACAGTGTGATGAGCTGAGTGCTCTGGGGAAACCCTAACCTTCCTGAACCTCAGTTTCCTCACCTTTAAGATAGGGACCAGGAACCCTAGTTACACAGCGGTTAAGTGGTTTGAATCTACCAGGTGCTCTGCAGGAGAAAGACGCAGCAATGAGCTTGTGAGTAGCGCACATGCGCGCGTGCGTGTGTGTGTGTGTTGGGAGTGGAGGTGTTATGTGCTGTCATATCAGAATCCACCAGCAGGTATTCAGAGGCAACCAGTCCTCAGGGAGGAGGCGTTTGCCCATCTTTCTCCTGAGGAGCGCCTGGTGAATTAACCAATTGCATGGGGGTTCACTGTGCACATTTTTTTGTTTGTTTTTTTTTTTAAAGATGAAGATGGTAACAGTACCTCAAGGATATGTTGTGAGCATGAATGAGTTGATGCCTCTTAAGAGGAGTCCTTGGAGGGAGTTCTGGTGGCCTAGTCGCAAGAAGCTGCACTGTAATCCCAGAGGTATGAGGTTCAGATCCACCAGGCGCTCTGCTGGAGAAGGAGGGGCAAATCTCCCAGTCAGATCTGATTTGACAGTGTACACACACACACACACAAAATAATAAAATAAAATAAAATTTTTAAAAAGGAGTCCTTGGGTAAACTTTCATTAAAATTAATTTAAAAAAAGAGCTTCACTGTATTTGCAAGTTTAACCTAAAAAGGTCTGGAATAGATGTGTAAGTCTATGAGAATATTTTGGCTTAATCAGCCGTAAGCTTGCCATGTCAATTATTTAATGCGCTAAAAGAGAAAATGAAATATTATGGATGTAAAGATGCAGTTGAAATGAACAGTTTGTCTTTGAGAATAATAGAGTTTATCTGTTCTGCACAAATCAATAAAAAATTAATTTTTTTTAAAAAAAGAGTCCTTGGGTGGTGATACAGCTTACATACATGGTTACCAACACAAAGGTTGTAGCTTCAAGTCCACCCAAAGGGAGCTCAGAAGAAAGACCTGGTGTTCTCGTTCCAAAATACCAGTTACTGAAAACTGGAGTGCAGGTGGACTCTAGGGTCGTGGGTTCGCCGTGCACTGCCGCCGACTGGGTGTCAGCTCTACGTGGGTGCCCAGGCGGTGGGTGAGCCCACATCCCTGAGGCTGCACCCAATGTGCGTGGCTAACTGTGCTGACAGGTGGGTGCTGAGCAAGGAGGCTCCAAGTGTGGTCCACATGGGAACCGGAGCAGCAGTAGGAAGGGCCTCAGTGAGCGGTGCAGTCAGGAAGCGCATGCGCGCTGCAGCCAGAAAGCCCGCATGGAAATCCCAGCACTGCTGCTTCTTAGCTGTGTGACTGCAGATGTCCTGCTCACTCTCTCTGGGCCTCAGGTCCCTATCGCACTGTGAGAACTGACCACTCTCAGCTGTATTCTTATTAATTCATTCTTATTAGCGCTTCCCACCCCTCCCTTCATTCCCAGAGCAGAGCCTCACTCTGCACCTTGCTCCACCAACCTCGGCTGGCCTCCCTGGTAACCGAGTCCTAATCTGAGCAGCATTGACATGGGGCTGAGCGGTGCATCTAGGAATTGTGGCACTACAGAAAGTTTACAGGGAGCTCTGATGGCGTGGCTCATGGGCGCTGAGCAGCTCACCCAAAGCCAGTGTCTTTCTGGCCGTTCAAATCCACCAGTGGCTCCTCGGGCAAAAAAGGCTCAATCTCTTCCCTTGTGATTAAGGCTTTCCAAAACCTCATTATAGGGTCACCTATGAGTGGGGTCTAACTCCATAACAATGAAAACGAGTGAGTGATCCAGAGTGTACAGCTAAGCGAGTATGGGCCGAAAATGAAGCCTCGGGGAATTACATGGTGGGAGAGTCAGTTTGGGGAGAGGCGACTTCCTGAGGGGTGGGGGTGATGTCCGAGCAGAGCTGTAGAGGGTAAGGGTGAACTGCCTTCCAAACAGATGTGTGCACACTCATGTGTATTGCTGAATTATTCACAAATACAAACAGAATTCAAGTGCCCATGAACAAACAAATAGATAGAAAACAATGGTCCATTCACACAATGGAATACTATGCAGCACTGAAAAATAATTCACTTGTGAAACATTACACAGCACGGGTGCCCCTAGAGGACATCATGCTGAGGGATATATCTCCCTCTCAAAAGTGCAAATACTGCCTAAGAGCACTGTTATGAAGCACGACTGACCTGTGGGTTTGGGAGGAGAATAGGAAGAGTGGATAGATAATGAACTGCATTGGAACAGATGATGGAAAGCACCATTTAAAAGGAATCTATGATTAGGCATTATTTATAAGACAATGGTCCAGAATAAGATATTCATTGCAAAGAGGTAGGGCAGGGGAAGGGGGGACAGAGGAAGAAAATTGTGCAACAATGTTGTTGTTTTTTAAAAATAAAGTGAATTGGGGGGAGAAGGGGGACAGATGAAAATGTGCAACAACAAATGAATGGAAATCCAAATTTTCCATAAACTTTCGGTAAAACACAATTAAAATTAAAAAAGAGTGAGTTATGAAGCTGGACAAGACCTTTCTCCTGCCCGCCCCCGCTCCACACGGGTGAGCTAAAACACTCCTGCACCCATTGCTATTCCTCCCATCCTGACTCAGCAGCCCTCCAGTGCAGAGCAGAACTGCACAATTCAGTCTCCAGTTCGGACTAAATCTTTGCAGAAGCAGGACATCCCACATCATCCACCTGCGGAGGGCCTGGTGGTCTGCTAACCGCTGACCTTCCAGCCAGCAGCCGAGCTGGGCAGCTGAGGGCTTAACTGCTAAACTAGGAACCGCTCGTTTTCCTCCTTGGAAGACATGCTTCTTCTAGTAATTAATCTGGACTTCCTGGGTATGGGAAGCCAAACTTCATACCAAATATATGAAAACCTTTGATCAGGAATTGAAGGAATTACAAATTTATAAGTTAGGATTTCTCTTGTGACAAATCACAGAAAATGAGCTGTTTGTTCCCTGCAGACAAGATACAGCTAGCCCCTCCCCCCCCACAGAGGGAGTGTTACTACCTGTGAAATACTTCTTGAGCTAAAGCATTAAGTTGACAATAGAGAAAAATTTGCCTTCATTTACAAGAAATTCTTTTCAAGAATTTTTTTAAAGTTTGGCTTCCCATACCCAGGAAGTCCAGATTAATTACTAGAAGAAGCATGGACCAATTGGCAGCATCAGGATGGATGGTGAAGAGATTGAGATTGTACACAGCTTTAGTTTGCTTGGCTCCATAGTCAACAGTCTTGGCACCAGC
>NW_006400018.1:2273229-2275776 GCF_000299155.1 Elephantulus edwardii
AGTGGAGAACTGCTGGCCCCCTGTGTTTCATGCTCTCTGTTCTATCTCATTCCTGGCTATCTATTTCATTATTAATAATTATAAAAATACTTTACCCTTGGTCTGCAACACCTGGGAGGTGCATGCAATGAACTTGCTAATTGACAAGTTTCTGGTTCAAATCCATCCAAATGGCCCTGGAAAGAGGCCTGGTGACTCATTTCTGGAACATGAGCTCCCGAGATTCCCACAGATCCCAGTCCCCGTGATGTACACAAGATCATCATGAATCAGACTCATAACTGGGGGAGCATTTATTCCCAAGGCTCTAAACCTCACCCCAATTGGGGGGTGCTTCCTGTTCCCCTGGAGACAATTCCCACTCACCGTGACCCCGTAGGGCAGACTAGAGATGCCCCATGGGGTCTCCTTCCAACGCTGTACCATTCATGGAAGCTCTCATCTTTCTTGCTCAGCGTGGCAGGTGGGTTTGAGCAGCCGACCTGTTGGTTAGCAGCTGAGCACTTAAGCACTGCACCAGCAGGGCTCTATGAGGTCCTTACTACTGTCATATGTACTCAGATGAGCTCAGTGACAGTGACTTGCCCAAGACCACTCAACCAGGACTGAGTGGAGCTGGGGTTTGAACCCAGGTTCTCTGACAAAGAAAAGCTTTCACAAGCCCTGGGCGTCTGGCCCCACCCACCTCAGCAAGGGCCTCTCCCCTCGGAATCCCCCAAGCGGTGGTGGGGAGGATTCAAAGGGCTGAGGAGGGGGTCTTCACAGTGCAACCACATCCTGTGACGGTTACCCTGGGAAGCGCCCTCGTTCTCTTCCCCTCAGGGACAGGTGAGGGGAAAGCAGGCCACGCCCACCCTTCCCATTTACACCTCTGAGAGCAGACCATTGGCCACGGTATCTGGCCTAGTTACTACCTCTGGCTGAGGAGGTGCCCATCTTCCCCCATGGGGCTCCCATCTGCAGTCCAGCCTCCTCTTGGACTCCTCCTGGGCCAAGAAGCTCACTGCCTCTAGAGGCGGTAACCATTCCGCCAGAAGAGCTCTGAGCACAAAGGCCCCTCCACTAACCTCCCCGGTGGCCTCGGATGCTTTTGGGCGCCCAGGTGGCAGCAGGCAGGGCTGCAAGTCTTTGCACACGTGCAGTAGATCAAGGAGTGAGGTGGGGTGCAAATACATGTCTTCCATTTCTCTCCCTTCCGTTTGTCAATGCCCCAGCCACAGTCGACTTCCCGGTTCATGCACGCGCGCGCACGCACACACACACACAGAGACAAAGAGACACAGAGTTAGAGAGAGAAAGAGAGACAGAGAGACAGAGATGGTGCTGCGCCCTGCCTGTTCCCATGGACCCTCTCTGATCCTCTGCCCATAGCTTCCTCTGAACCCCGGAGCTGCTCAGCACCCACATAAAGTCGTCTGTGTGTGTTTAATGTTAATACACTCCCCCTCCCCAGCTAATGGCGGGAGCTGGTGCATCAATATCGTGGCTCCTTCCCCCTCCAGTAGGTCAGCTCTGAGGAGTGTCCTCCACCTCCTCACAGAGGTCCTCAGCAGCAGTGTGACCCAGGTGCTCACAGTAGTGACCAGCCTATTAGCAGATCGTGCATCCTTCCTTCCTTCCTTCCTTCCCTGTGCCCATTTGTCCTTTTCTATCCCACACTCTTCGGGATCATCTCTCAAACAACTTCATCTCTCAAATAAACAACTTGCTCTCAAGTCCTCATCTCTGCTGCCAGAAAGGAGAATGCAACAATGTTACACAACAATGTGTGAACACACATAGACACACCCCCACACACACTCTGGATTCTGTACAGATGCTTCAGGATGCTGAGTGCCCAGGAACACAAGGAAGCGCGTGCCTGGGGCCGGGGATAAGCCTGTTCTCTGGAGAAACCAGGGACCCTGGTGGCCAAGGGGGCGGAATGTTCCAGTAAACCTAGACTAGCCATCATGAGATGCTCATTCTTCATCCTGCCCACAGTGGCCCTTCCCTGTCCACCACCCCTTCCCGTGCTCACTCTTAGTATATCGTCTGGCATGTAAAAGCACTGTTCTGGCTTGTAGTTGTTTTTGTACCAACAAGTCCGACTCACAGCTGACCCTCCAGTGGGTTTTCAGAGGCTGAAAATCACAAGGAAGGAGATTGTCCATCTTCCTCCCATAAAGCAGCTTGTGGATTTGAACCACATACCTTTGCATTGGCAGTGAAATTCCTTGCCACAAAGCCACCAAAGCTCCGTTCTACTAAAACTATATTAAATACTACTGTGTTATTGTTTTTTGAAGCAGGAGTGGCAGCTTCTCAAACATGCCTCTAGAAACTCTATGAACTTTGAGAAATGATGATAGTTATAGAAAGGCTTCAGGTCTTTTGTTCATAGGGTTGCTATGAGTCATGCTTGACTCGATGGCAATCAACAACATGTTGTTGTTATGTGATGTCGAGATGTCTATGACTCATAGCGACCTTATGAACCCTGCCCTATCCTGAGCCAGTCTCACAGACTCCAACACTAGTATATACTGGGATATATATATATATATA